>NC_053489.1:690157806-690167376 GCF_905171775.1 Rana temporaria | reverse complement strand
AGCTCGGACCCCAGCCATCCATTGGAGCCCGGCCCCCAGCCATCCATTGGAGCCCGGCCCCCAGCCATCCATTGGAGCCCGGCCCCCAGCCATCCATAGGAGCTCGGACCCCAGCCATCCATTGGAGCCGGCCTCCAGCCATCCATTGGAGCCCGGCCCCCAGCCATCCATTGGAGCCCGGCCCCCAGCCATCCATTGGACCCCGGCCCCCAGCCATCCATTGGAGCCCGGCCCCCAGCCATCCATTGGAGCCCGGCCCCCAGCCATCCATTGGAGCCCGGCCCCCAGCCATCCATTGGAGCCCGGCCCCCAGCCATCCATAGGAGCCCGGCCCCCAGCCATCCATTGGAGCCCGGCCCCCAGCCATCCATTGGAGCTCGGACCCCAGCCATCCATTGGAGCCCGGCCCCCAGCCATCCATTGGAGCCCGGCCCCCAGCCATCCATTGGAGCCCGGCCCCCAGCCATCCATTGAAATATGGCTCCCAGGCATCCATAGGAGCCCGGCCCCCAGCCATCCATTGGAGCCCGGCCCCCAGCCATCCATAGGAGCCCGGCCCCCAGCCATCCATTGGAGCCCGGCCCCCAGCCATCCATTGAAATATGGCTCCCAGGCATCCATAGGAGCCCGGCCCCCAGCCATCCATTGGAGCCCGGCCCCCAGCCATCCATTGGAGCCCGGCCCCCAGCCATCCATTGGAGCGCGGCCCCCAGCCATCCATAGGAGCCCGGCCCCCAGCCATCCATTGGAGCCCGGCCCCCAGCCATCCATTGGAGCCCGGCCCCCAGCCATCCATTGGAGCTCGGCCCCCAGCCATCCATAGGAGCCCGGCCCCCAGCCATCCATAGGAGCCCGGCCCCCAGCCATCCATAGGAGCCCGGCCCCCAGCCATCCATAGGAGCCCGGCCCCCAGCCATCCATTGGAGCCCGGCCCCCAGCCATCCATTGGAGCCCGGCCCCCAGCCATCCATAGGAGCCCGGCCCCCAGCCATCCATAGGAGCCCGGCCCCCAGCCATCCATAGGAGCCCGGCCCCCAGCCATCCATAGGAGCCCGGCCCCCAGCCATCCATAGGAGCCCGGCCCCCAGCCATCCATAGGAGCCCGGCCCCCAGCCATCCATTGGAGCCCGGCCCCCAGCCATCCATTGGAGCCCGGCCCCCAGCCATCCATTGGAGCTCGGGCCCCAGGCATGCATTGGAGCCCGGCCCCCAGCCATCCATAGGAGCCCGGCCCCCAGCCATCCATAGGAGCCCGGCCCCCAGCCATCCATAGGAGCCCGGCCCCCAGCCATCCATAGGAGCCCGGCCCCCAGCCATCCATTGGAGCCCGGCCCCCAGCCATCCATAGGAGCCCGGCCCCCAGCCATCCATAGGAGCCCGGCCCCCAGCCATCCATTGGAGCCCGGCCCCCAGCCATCCATTGGAGCCCGGCCCCCAGCCATCCATTGGAGCCCGGCCCCCAGCCATCCATTGGAGCCCGGCCCCCAGCCATCCATTGGAGCCCGGCCCCCAGCCATCCATTGGAGCTCGGATCCCAGGCATGCATTGGAGCTCGGACCCCAGGCATCCATAGGAGCCCGGCCCCCAGCCATCCATTGGAGCCCGGCCCCCAGCCATCCATTGGAGCCCGGCCCCCAGCCATCCATTGGAGCCCGGCCCCCAGCCATCCATTGGAGCCCGGCCCCCAGCCATCCATTGGAGCCCGGCCCCCAGCCATCCATTGGAGCCGGCCCCCAGCCATCCATTGGAGCCCGGCCCCCAGCCATCCATTGGAGCCCGGCCCCCAGCCATCCATTGGAGCCCGGCCCCCAGCCATCCATTGGAGCCCGGCCCCCAGCCATCCATTGGAGCCCGGCCCCCAGCCATCCATTGGAGCCCGGCCCCCAGCCATCCATTGGAGCCCGGCCCCCAGCCATCCATTGGAGCCCGGCCCCCAGCCATCCATTGGAGCCCGGCCCCCAGCCATCCATTGGAGCCCGGCCCCCAGCCATCCATTGGAGCCCGGCCCCCAGCCATCCATTGGAGCCCGGCCCCCAGCCATCCATTGGAGCCGGCCCCCAGCCATCCATTGGAGCCCGGCCCCCAGCCATCCATTGGAGCCCGGCCCCCAGCCATCCATTGGAGCCCGGCCCCCAGCCATCCATTGGAGCCCGGCCCCCAGCCATCCATTGGAGCCCGGCCCCCAGCCATCCATTGGAGCCCGGCCCCCAGCCATCCATAGGAGCCCGGCCCCCAGCCATCCATTGGAGCCCGGCCCCCAGCCATCCATTGGAGCTCGGACCCCAGCCATCCATTGGAGCCCGGCCCCCAGCCATCCATTGGAGCCCGGCCCCCAGCCATCCATTGGAGCCCGGCCCCCAGCCATCCATAGGAGCTCGGACCCCAGCCATCCATTGGAGCCGGCCCCCAGCCATCCATTGGAGCCCGGCCCCCAGCCATCCATTGGAGCCCGGCCCCCAGCCATCCATTGGACCCCGGCCCCCAGCCATCCATTGGAGCCCGGCCCCCAGCCATCCATTGGAGCCCGGCCCCCAGCCATCCATTGGAGCCCGGCCCCCAGCCATCCATTGGAGCCCGGCCCCCAGCCATCCATAGGAGCCCGGCCCCCAGCCATCCATTGGAGCCCGGCCCCCAGCCATCCATTGGAGCTCGGACCCCAGCCATCCATTGGAGCCCGGCCCCCAGCCATCCATTGGAGCCCGGCCCCCAGCCATCCATTGGAGCCCGGCCCCCAGCCATCCATTGAAATATGGCTCCCAGGCATCCATAGGAGCCCGGCCCCCAGCCATCCATTGGAGCCCGGCCCCCAGCCATCCATAGGAGCCCGGCCCCCAGCCATCCATTGGAGCCCGGCCCCCAGCCATCCATTGAAATATGGCTCCCAGGCATCCATAGGAGCCCGGCCCCCAGCCATCCATTGGAGCCCGGCCCCCAGCCATCCATTGGAGCCCGGCCCCCAGCCATCCATTGGAGCCCGGCCCCCAGCCATCCATTGGAGCCCGGCCCCCAGCCATCCATTGGAGCCCGGCCCCCAGCCATCCATTGGAGCCCGGCCCCCAGCCATCCATTGGAGCTCGGGCCCCAGGCATCCATTGGAGCTCGGACCCCAGGCATCCATTGGAGCCCGGCCCCCAGCCATCCATTGGAGCCCGGCCCCCAGCCATCCATTGGAGCCCGGCCCCCAGCCATCCATTGGAGCCCGGCCCCCAGCCATCCATTGGAGCTCGGGCCCCAGGCATCCATTGGAGCTCGGCCCCCAGGCATCCATTGGAGCTCGGCCCCCAGGCATCCATTGGAGCTCGGACCCCAGGCATCCATTGGAGCTCGGACCCCAGGCATCCATTGGAGCTCGGCCCCCAGCCATCCATTGGAGCCCGGCCCCCAGCCATCCATTGGAGCCCGGCCCCCAGCCATCCATTGGAGCTCGGACCCCAGCCATCCATTGGAGCCCGGCCCCCAGCCATCCATTGGAGCCCGGCCCCCAGCCATCCATTGGAGCCCGGCCCCCAGCCATCCATAGGAGCTCGGACCCCAGCCATCCATTGGAGCCGGCCCCCAGCCATCCATTGGAGCCCGGCCCCCAGCCATCCATTGGAGCCCGGCCCCCAGCCATCCATTGGACCCCGGCCCCCAGCCATCCATTGGAGCCCGGCCCCCAGCCATCCATTGGAGCCCGGCCCCCAGCCATCCATTGGAGCCCGGCCCCCAGCCATCCATTGGAGCCCGGCCCCCAGCCATCCATAGGAGCCCGGCCCCCAGCCATCCATTGGAGCCCGGCCCCCAGCCATCCATTGGAGCTCGGACCCCAGCCATCCATTGGAGCCCGGCCCCCAGCCATCCATTGGAGCCCGGCCCCCAGCCATCCATTGGAGCCCGGCCCCCAGCCATCCATTGAAATATGGCTCCCAGGCATCCATAGGAGCCCGGCCCCCAGCCATCCATTGGAGCCCGGCCCCCAGCCATCCATAGGAGCCCGGCCCCCAGCCATCCATTGGAGCCCGGCCCCCAGCCATCCATTGAAATATGGCTCCCAGGCATCCATAGGAGCCCGGCCCCCAGCCATCCATTGGAGCCCGGCCCCCAGCCATCCATTGGAGCCCGGCCCCCAGCCATCCATTGGAGCCCGGCCCCCAGCCATCCATTGGAGCCCGGCCCCCAGCCATCCATTGGAGCCCGGCCCCCAGCCATCCATTGGAGCCCGGCCCCCAGCCATCCATTGGAGCTCGGGCCCCAGGCATCCATTGGAGCTCGGACCCCAGGCATCCATTGGAGCCCGGCCCCCAGCCATCCATTGGAGCCCGGCCCCCAGCCATCCATTGGAGCCCGGCCCCCAGCCATCCATTGGAGCCCGGCCCCCAGCCATCCATTGGAGCTCGGGCCCCAGGCATCCATTGGAGCTCGGCCCCCAGGCATCCATTGGAGCTCGGCCCCCAGGCATCCATTGGAGCTCGGACCCCAGGCATCCATTGGAGCTCGGACCCCAGGCATCCATTGGAGCTCGGCCCCCAGGCATCCATTGGAGCTCGGACCCCAGGCATCCATTGGAGCCCGGCCCCCAGCCATCCATTGGAGCCGGACCCCAGGCATCCATTGGAGCTCGGACCCCAGGCATCCATTGGAGCGCGGCCCCCAGCCATCCATTGAAATATGGCCCCCAGCCATCCATTGGAGCGCGGCCCCCAGCCATCCATAGGAGCCCGGCCCCCAGCCATCCATTGGAGCCCGGCCCCCAGCCATCCATTGGAGCCCGGCCCCCAGCCATCCATTGGAGCTCGGCCCCCAGCCATCCATTGAAATATGGCTCCCAGGGCTGGCCTCACAGTAGAGGCCTCCAGAGCTGGGATGAAGGTAAGTATTTATAGGTGGGGGATGGAAAGGACATGTACACCTGATAGCGGGAGCTGTTCAGTCTGGCTGGATCTCATGTGGAGGACATTGTCCCGTCATCCTGCAATGTATGGAGTGAAAAGCGGAACTAATCCCATCAATTTACCTGATCCAACAAGGCATAGCATGAATGATAAATGTCACAGGCGTCATAACTGATCACATGTGCAGCACCATGGCAACTGCAAATCACACAAGATGGCAGCTTCCTTAGTTGTAGAGGAGAGGAGGGTTTATTTCCACTATAAATCAGATCTGTGTAAATGTCGGATGTAATTCATAGATAAAACATTATTAGACGTCACTCACCACAGCCAGGAGCCTTATATTACACTTAAGTGACAGTTATTTTCAGACAGCCACATGGCTGAAAATAAAGGTTGTTCTCCTGATAAAGCTTTATGAATGAAGCCGGATCTGTCTTCTACTTCCAGTATTACGATGAAGTCTTCAGAGCGCGCTGCGGAAACCTGAAAATCGCCCAGCAGGGTATATGCGGCACAATTCCCAGCATCCTCCAAGTCCACAGGTGAGAGCCGAGGGGGGGGGGGGCGATTGGGTGGAGGACAGGAGTTAGACAGGTCACAGAAGGAGGAGAACAGTTATAGTCGGGGGTTGGAAAGGTCACTTTGTGGGGGCGGAGCAGTGACCGGTGGGAGGAGGGCGGAGCAGTGACTCTGTGGGGGCGGAGCAATGACTCTGTGAGGGCGGAGCAGTGACTGTGGGGGCGGAGCAGTGACTCTGTATTATGTTGTAGGTCTCTTCTGATGTCTCTGGTGGGAGGAAGGGGGAGCAGTGACTCTGTGGGGGCGGAGCAGTGACTGTGGGGGCGGAGCAGTGACTCTGTATTATGTTGTAGGTCTCTTCTGATGTCTCTGGTGGGAGGAAGGCGGAGCAGTGACTCTGTGGGGGCAGAGCAGTGACTCTGTGGGGGCGGAGCAGTGACTGTGGGGGCAGAGCAGTGACTCTGTGGGGGCGGAGCAGTGACTCTGTATTATGTTGTAGGTCTCTTCTGATGTCTCTGGTGGGAGGAAGGGGGAGCAGTGACTCTGTGGGGGCGGAGCAGTGACTGTGGGGGCGGAGCAGTGACTCTGTATTATGTTGTAGGTCTCTTCTGATGTCTCTGGTGGGAGGAAGGCGGAGCAGTGACTCTGTGGGGGCGGAGCAGTGACTCTGTATTATGTTGTAGGTCTCTTCTGATGTCTCTGGTGGGAGGAAGGGGGAGCAGTGACTCTGTGGGGGCGGAGCAGTGACTGTGGGGGCGGAGCAGTGACTGTGGGGGCAGAGCAGTGACTGTGGGGGCGGAGCAGTGACTCTGTATTATGTTGTAGGTCCCTTCTGATGTCTCTGGTGGGAGGAAGGGGGAGCAGTGACTCTGTGGGGGCGGAGCAGTGACTCTGTGGGGGCGGAGCAGTGACTCTGTATTATGTTGTAGGTCCCTTCTGATGTCTCTGGTGGGAGGAAGGCGGAGCAGTGACTCTGTGGGGGCGGAGCAGTGACTTTGGGGGCTGAGCAGTGACTGTATTATGTTGTAGGTCCCTTCTGACGTCTCTGGTGGGAGGAAGGCGGAGCAGTGACTCTGTGGGGGCGGAGCAGTGACTCTGTGGGGGCGGAGCAGTGACTCTGTATTATGTTGTAGGTCCCTTCTGACGTCTCTGGTGGGAGGAAGGCGGAGCAGTGACTCTGTGGGGGCGGAGCAGTGACTCTGTGGGGGCGGAGCAGTGACTCTGTATTATGTTGTAGGTCTCTTCTGATGTCTCTGGTGGGAGGAAGGCGGAGCAGTGACTGTGGGGGCGGAGCAGTGACTGTGGGGGCGGAGCAGTGACTCTGTATTATGTTGTAGGTCTCTTCTGATGTCTCTGGTGGGAGGAAGGCGGAGCAGTGACTCTGTGGGGGCGGAGCAGTGACTGTGGGGGCTGAGCAGTGACTGTATTATGTTGTAGGTCCCTTCTGACGTCTCTGGTGGGTGGAAGGCGGAGCAGTGACTCTGTGGGGGCGGAGCAGTGACTGTGGGGGCGGAGCAGTGACTCTGTGGGGGCGGAGCAGTGACTCTGTATTATGTTGTAGGTCCCTTCTGATGTCTCTGGTGGGAGGAAGGCGGAGCAGTGACTCTGTGGGGGCGGAGCAGTGACTGTGGGGGCGGAGCAGTGACTGTGGGGGCGGAGCAGTGACTCTGTATTATGTTGTAGGTCTCTTCTGATGTCTCTGGTGGGAGGAAGGCGAAGCAGTGACTCTGTGGGGGCGGAGCAGTGACTCTATTATGTTGTAGGTCTCTTCTGATGTCTCTGGTGGGAGGAAGGCGGAGCAGTGACTCTGTGGGGGCGGAGCAGTGACTGTGGGGGCGGAGCAGTGACTCTGTATTATGTTGTAGGTCCCTTCTGATGTCTCTGGTGGGAGGAAGGCGGAGCAGTGACTCTGTGGGGGCGGAGCAGTGACTGTGGGGGCGGAGCAGTGACTCTGTATTATGTTGTAGGTCTCTTCTGATGTCTCTGGTGGGAGGAAGGGGGAGCAGTGACTCTGTGGGGGCGGAGCAGTGACTCTGTGGGGGCGGAGCAGTGACTCTGTGAGGGCGGAGCAGTGACTGTGGGGGCGGAGCAGTGACTCTGTATTATGTTGTAGGTCCCTTCTGACGTCTCTGGTGGGAGGAAGGCGGAGCAGTGACTCTGTGGGGGCGGAGCAGTGACTCTGTATTATGTTGTAGGTCCCTTCTGATGTCTCTGGTGGGAGGAAGGGGGAGCAGTGACTGTGGGGGCGGAGCAGTGACTGTGGGGGCGGAGCAGTGACTCTGTGGGGGCGGAGCAGTGACTGTGGGGGCGGAGCAGTGACTCTGTATTATGTTGTAGGTCCCTTCTGATGTCTCTGGTGGGAGGAAGGGGGAGCAGTGACTGTGGGGGCGGAGCAGTGACTCTGTGGGGGCGGAGCAGTGACTCTGTGGGGGCGGAGCAGTGACTCTGTATTATGTTGTAGGTCCCTTCTGATGTCTCTGGTGGGAGGAAGGGGGAGCAGTGACTGTGGGGGCGGAGCAGTGACTGTGGGGGCGGAGCAGTGACTCTGTGGGGGCGGAGCAGTGACTGTGGGGGCGGAGCAGTGACTCTGTATTATGTTGTAGGTCCCTTCTGACGTCTCTGGTGGGAGGAAGGCGGAGCAGTGACTCTGTGGGGGCGGAGCAGTGACTCTGTGGGGGCGGAGCAGTGACTCTGTATTATGTTGTAGGTCTCTTCTGATGTCTCTGGTGGGAGGAAGGCGGAGCAGTGACTGTGGGGGCGGAGCAGTGACTGTGGGGGCGGAGCAGTGACTCTGTATTATGTTGTAGGTCTCTTCTGATGTCTCTGGTGGGAGGAAGGCGGAGCAGTGACTCTGTGGGGGCGGAGCAGTGACTGTGGGGGCTGAGCAGTGACTGTATTATGTTGTAGGTCCCTTCTGACGTCTCTGGTGGGAGGAAGGCGGAGCAGTGACTCTGTGGGGGCGGAGCAGTGACTGTGGGGGCGGAGCAGTGACTCTGTGGGGGCGGAGCAGTGACTCTGTATTATGTTGTAGGTCCCTTCTGATGTCTCTGGTGGGAGGAAGGCGGAGCAGTGACTCTGTGGGGGCGGAGCAGTGACTCTGTGGGGGCGGAGCAGTGACTCTGTATTATGTTGTAGGTCTCTTCTGATGTCTCTGGTGGGAGGAAGGCGGAGCAGTGACTGTGGGGGCGGAGCAGTGACTCTGTGGGGGCGGAGCAGTGACTGTGGGGGCGGAGCAGTGACTGTGGGGGCGGAGCAGTGACTCTGTATTATGTTGTAGGTCTCTTCTGATGTCTCTGGTGGGAGGAAGGCGGAGCAGTGACTCTGTGGGGGCGGAGCAGTGACTCTATTATGTTGTAGGTCTCTTCTGATGTCTCTGGTGGGAGGAAGGCGGAGCAGTGACTCTGTGGGGGCGGAGCAGTGACTGTGGGGGCGGAGCAGTGACTCTGTATTATGTTGTAGGTCCCTTCTGATGTCTCTGGTGGGAGGAAGGCGGAGCAGTGACTCTGTGGGGGCGGAGCAGTGACTGTGGGGGCGGAGCAGTGACTCTGTATTATGTTGTAGGTCTCTTCTGATGTCTCTGGTGGGAGGAAGGGGGAGCAGTGACTCTGTGGGGGCGGAGCAGTGACTCTGTGGGGGCGGAGCAGTGACTCTGTATTATGTTGTAGGTCCCTTCTGATGTCTCTGGTGGGAGGAAGGCGGAGCAGTGACTGTGGGGGCGGAGCAGTGACTCTGTGGGGGCGGAGCAGTGACTGTGGGGGCGGAGCAGTGACTCTGTATTATGTTGTAGGTCCCTTCTGATGTCTCTGGTGGGAGGAAGGGGGAGCAGTGACTCTGTGGGGGCGGAGCAGTGACTCTGTGGGGGCGGAGCAGTGACTCTGTGAGGGCGGAGCAGTGACTGTGGGGGCGGAGCAGTGACTCTGTATTATGTTGTAGGTCCCTTCTGACGTCTCTGGTGGGAGGAAGGCGGAGCAGTGACTCTGTGGGGGCGGAGCAGTGACTCTGTATTATGTTGTAGGTCCCTTCTGATGTCTCTGGTGGGAGGAAGGGGGAGCAGTGACTGTGGGGGCGGAGCAGTGACTGTGGGGGCGGAGCAGTGACTCTGTGGGGGCGGAGCAGTGACTGTGGGGGCGGAGCAGTGACTCTGTATTATGTTGTAGGTCCCTTCTGATGTCTCTGG
>NC_053489.1:690067806-690152806 GCF_905171775.1 Rana temporaria | reverse complement strand
GTCACCTCTCTCTCCTCCCCCCTTCTCTCCGTGTCACCTCTCTCTCCTCCCCTCTTCTCCCCTCTTCTCCCTGTGTCACCTCACTCCTCCCCCTTCTCCCTGTGTCACCTCTCTCTCCTCCCCCCTTCTCCCTGTGTCACCTCTCTCTCCTCCCCCTTCTCCCGTGTCACCTCTCTCCTCTCCCTTCTCCCGTGTCACCTCTCTCCTTCCCCTTCTCTCCGTGTCACCTCTCTCTCCTCCCCTTCTCCCCGTATCACCTCTCTCTCCTCCCCTTCTCCCCGTGTCACCTCTCTCTCCTCCCCCCTTCTCCCCGTGTCACCTCTCTCTCCTCCCCTCTTCTCCCCGTGTCACCTCTCTCTCTTCCCCCTTCTCCCGTGTCACCTCTCTCCTCCCCCTTCTCCCCGTGTCACCTCTCTCTCCTCCCCCTTCTCTCCGTGTCACCTCTCTCTCCTCCCCCTTCTCTCCGTGTCACCTCTCTCCTCCCCCTTCTCCCCGTGTCACCTCTCTCTCCTCTCCCTTCTCCCCGTGTCACCTCTCTCTCCTCCCCCTTCTCCCCGTGTCACCTCTCTCTCCTCCCCCTTCTCCCCGTGTCACCTCTGTCTCCTCCCCCTTCTCCCCGTGTCACCTCTCTCTCCTCCCCCTTCCACCTTCTCTCCTCCCACTCTCCCTCACACATTGCTCTTCTCTTATTTGCAGATATCGGCATTATCTGACAGATCTGGTTGGGAATAATTTTCCTGGAAGTACGGAGTCTGTGCAGCTGAATGGTGAGTATTCCCTGTTCACACACCAACTCTGTGCACCTCCCCCCTCTACCTTCATATCCCTCCTGATACGTCTCACAGGTTCTAGAGGTATCCAGACCGACCTCCTCACCTGCATCACCCTCCATAGAAACCAGTCAGCCCACCATCCCTGAGATCTTCATGGGACGTCCTCCTCGCTGTGTCTTTGTAGGACCTCCTCCTCGCTGTGTCTTTGTAGGACCTCCTCCTCGCTGTGTCTTTGTAGGACCTCCTCCTCGCTGTGTCTTTGTAGGACGTCCTCCTCGCTGTGTCTTTGTAGGATCTCCTCCTCGCTGTGTCTTTGTAGGACCTCCTCCTCGCTGTGTCTTTGTAGGACCTCCTCCTCGCTGTGTCTTTGTAGGACCTCCTCCTCGCTGTGTCTTTGTAGGACCTCCTCCTCGCTGTGTCTTTGTAGGACGTCCTCCTCGTTGTGTCTTTGTAGGATGTCCTCCTCGCTGTGTCTTTGTAGGATCTCCTCCTCGCTGTGTCTTTGTAGGACCTCCTCCTCGCTGTGTCTTTGTAGGACCTCCTCCTCGCTGTGTCTTTGTAGGACCTCCTCCTCGCTGTGTCTTTGTAGGACCTCCTCCTCGCTGTGTCTTTGTGGGACCTCCTCCTCGTTGTGTCTTTGTAGGATGTCCTCCTAGCTGTGTCTTTGTAGGACCTCCTCCTCGCTGTGTCTTTGTAGGACCTCCTCCTAGCTGTGTCTTTGTAGGACCTCCTCGCTGTGTCTTTGTAGGACCTCCTCCTCGCTGTGTCTTTGTAGGACGTCCTCCTAGCTGTGTCTTTGTGGGACCTCCTCCTCGCTGTGTCTTTGTAGGACCTCCTCCTCGCTGTGTCTTTGTAGGACCTCCTCCTCGCTGTGTCTTTGTAGGACCTCCTCGCTGTGTCTTTGTAGGACCTCCTCCTAGCTGTGTCTTTGTGGGACCTCCTCCTCGCTGTGTCTTTGTAGGACCTCCTCCTCGCTGTGTCTTTGTAGGACCTCCTCCTAGCTGTGTCTTTGTAGGACCTCCTCCTCGCTGTGTCTTTGTAGGACCTCCTCCTCGCTGTGTCTTTGTAGGACCTCCTCCTCGCTGTGTCTTTGTAGGACCTCCTCCTCGCTGTGTCTTTGTAGGACGTCCTCCTCGCTGTGTCTTTGTGGGACGTCCTCCTCGCTGTGTCTTTGTAGGACCTCCTCCTCGCTGTGTCTTTGTAGGACCTCCTCCTCGCTGTGTCTTTGTAGGACCTCCTCCTCTCTGTGTCTTTGTAGGACCTCCTCCTCGCTGTGTCTTTGTAGGACGTCCTCCTCGCTGTGTCTTTGTAGGACCTCCTCCTCGCTGTGTCTTTGTAGGACCTCCTCCTCGCTGTGTCTTTGTAGGACCTCCTCCTCGCTGTGTCTTTGTAGGACGTCCTCCTCGCTGTGTCTTTGTAGGACGTCCTCCTCGCTGTGTCTTTGTAGGACGTCCTCCTCGCTGTGTCTTTGTAGGACGTCCTCCTCGCTGTGTCTTTGTAGGACCTCCTCCTCGCTGTGTCTTTGTAGGACCTCCTCCTCGCTGTGTCTTTGTAGGACCTCCTCCTCGCTGTGCCCATTCCCCTCCTCCTCGCTGTGTCTTTGTAGGACCTCCTCCTCGCTGTGTCTTTGTGGGACCTCCTCCTCGCTGTGTCTTTGTAGGACCTCCTCCTCGCTGTGTCTTTGTGGGACCTCCTCCTCGCTGTGTCTTTGTAGGACCTCCTCCTCGCTGTGTCTTTGTAGGACCTCCTCCTCGCTGTGTCTTTGTGGGACCTCCTCCTCGTTGTGTCTTTGTAGGATGTCCTCCTAGCTGTGTCTTTGTAGGACCTCCTCCTCGCTGTGTCTTTGTAGGACCTCCTCCTAGCTGTGTCTTTGTAGGACCTCCTCCTCGCTGTGTCTTTGTAGGACCTCCTCCTCGCTGTGTCTTTGTAGGACCTCCTCCTCTCTGTGTCTTTGTAGGACCTCCTCCTCGCTGTGTCTTTGTAGGACCTCCTCCTCGCTGTGTCTTTGTAGGACCTCCTCCTCGCTGTGTCTTTGTAGGACCTCCTCCTCGCTGTGTCTTTGTGGGACCTCCTCCTCGCTGTGTCTTTGTAGGACCTCCTCCTCGCTGTGTCTTTGTAGGACCTCCTCCTCGCTGTGTCTTTGTAGGACGTCCTCCTCGCTGTGTCTTTGTAGGATCTCCTCCTCGCTGTGTCTTTGTAGGACCTCCTCCTCGCTGTGTCTTTGTAGGACCTCCTCCTCGCTGTGTCTTTGTAGGACCTCCTCCTCGCTGTGTCTTTGTAGGACCTCCTCCTCGCTGTGTCTTTGTAGGACGTCCTCCTCGTTGTGTCTTTGTAGGATGTCCTCCTCGCTGTGTCTTTGTAGGATCTCCTCCTCGCTGTGTCTTTGTAGGACCTCCTCCTCGCTGTGTCTTTGTAGGACCTCCTCCTCGCTGTGTCTTTGTAGGACCTCCTCCTCGCTGTGTCTTTGTAGGACCTCCTCCTCGCTGTGTCTTTGTGGGACCTCCTCCTCGTTGTGTCTTTGTAGGATGTCCTCCTAGCTGTGTCTTTGTAGGACCTCCTCCTCGCTGTGTCTTTGTAGGACCTCCTCCTAGCTGTGTCTTTGTAGGACCTCCTCCTCGCTGTGTCTTTGTGGGATCTCCTCCTCGCTGTGTCTTTGTGGGATCTCCTCCTCGCTGTGTCTTTGTAGGACGTCCTCCTCGCTGTGTCTTTGTAGGACCTCCTCCTCGCTGTGTCTTTGTAGGACCTCCTCCTCGCTGTGTCTTTGTAGGACGTCCTCCTAGCTGTGTCTTTGTGGGACCTCCTCCTCGCTGTGTCTTTGTAGGACCTCCTCCTCGCTGTGTCTTTGTAGGACCTCCTCCTCGCTGTGTCTTTGTAGGACCTCCTCGCTGTGTCTTTGTAGGACCTCCTCCTAGCTGTGTCTTTGTGGGACCTCCTCCTCGCTGTGTCTTTGTAGGACCTCCTCCTCGCTGTGTCTTTGTAGGACCTCCTCCTAGCTGTGTCTTTGTAGGACCTCCTCCTCGCTGTGTCTTTGTAGGACCTCCTCCTCGCTGTGTCTTTGTAGGACCTCCTCCTCGCTGTGTCTTTGTAGGACCTCCTCCTCGCTGTGTCTTTGTAGGACGTCCTCCTCGCTGTGTCTTTGTGGGACGTCCTCCTCGCTGTGTCTTTGTAGGACCTCCTCCTCGCTGTGTCTTTGTAGGACCTCCTCCTCGCTGTGTCTTTGTAGGACCTCCTCGCTGTGTCTTTGTAGGACCTCCTCCTCGCTGTGTCTTTGTAGGACCTCCTCCTCACTGTGTCTTTGTAGGACGTCCTCCTCGCTGTGTCTTTGTAGGACCTCCTCCTCGCTGTGTCTTTGTGGGACCTCCTCCTCGCTGTGTCTTTGTAGGACCTCCTCCTCTCTGTGTCTTTGTAGGACGTCCTCCTCGCTGAGTCTTTGTAGGACGTCCTCCTCGCTGTGTCTTTGTAGGACCTCCTCCTCGCTGTGTCTTTGTGGGACCTCCTCCTCGTTGTGTCTTTGTAGGACCTCCTCCTAGCTGTGTCTTTGTAGGACCTCCTCGCTGTGTCTTTGTAGGACCTCCTCCTAGCTGTGTGTTTGTGGGACCTCCTCCTCGCTGTGTCTTTGTAGGACGTCCTCCTCGCTGTGTCTTTGTAGGACCTCCTCCTCGCTGTGTCTTTGTAGGACCTCCTCCTCGCTGTGTCTTTGTAGGACCTCCTCGCTGTGTCTTTGTAGGACCTCCTCCTAGCTGTGTCTTTGTGGGACCTCCTCCTCGCTGTGTCTTTGTAGGACCTCCTCCTCGCTGTGTCTTTGTAGGACCTCCTCCTAGCTGTGTCTTTGTAGGACCTCCTCCTCGCTGTGTCTTTGTAGGACCTCCTCCTCGCTGTGTCTTTGTAGGACCTCCTCCTCGCTGTGTCTTTGTAGGACCTCCTCCTCGCTGTGTCTTTGTAGGACGTCCTCCTCGCTGTGTCTTTGTGGGACGTCCTCCTCGCTGTGTCTTTGTAGGACCTCCTCCTCGCTGTGTCTTTGTAGGACCTCCTCCTCGCTGTGTCTTTGTAGGACCTCCTCCTCTCTGTGTCTTTGTAGGACCTCCTCCTCGCTGTGTCTTTGTAGGACGTCCTCCTCGCTGTGTCTTTGTAGGACCTCCTCCTCGCTGTGTCTTTGTAGGACCTCCTCCTCGCTGTGTCTTTGTAGGACCTCCTCCTCGCTGTGTCTTTGTAGGACGTCCTCCTCGCTGTGTCTTTGTAGGACGTCCTCCTCGCTGTGTCTTTGTAGGACGTCCTCCTCGCTGTGTCTTTGTAGGACCTCCTCCTCGCTGTGTCTTTGTAGGACCTCCTCCTCGCTGTGTCTTTGTAGGACCTCCTCCTCGCTGTGTCTTTGTAGGACCTCCTCCTCGCTGTGTCTTTGTAGGACGTCCTCCTCGCTGTGTCTTTGTAGGACCTCCTCCTCGCTGTGCCCATTCCCCTCCTCCTCGCTGTGTCTTTGTAGGACCTCCTCCTCGCTGTGTCTTTGTGGGACCTCCTCCTCGCTGTGTCTTTGTAGGACCTCCTCCTCGCTGTGTCTTTGTAGGACCTCCTCCTCGCTGTGTCTTTGTAGGACCTCCTCCTCGCTGTGTCTTTGTAGGACCTCCTCCTCGCTGTGTCTTTGTGGGACCTCCTCCTCGCTGTGTCTTTGTAGGACCTCCTCCTCGTTGTGTCTTTGTAGGATGTCCTCCTAGCTGTGTCTTTGTAGGACCTCCTCCTCGCTGTGTCTTTGTAGGACCTCCTCCTCGCTGTGTCTTTGTAGGACCTCCTCCTCGTTGTGTCTTTGTAGGATGTCCTCCTAGCTGTGTCTTTGTAGGACCTCCTCCTCGCTGTGTCTTTGTAGGACCTCCTCCTAGCTGTGTCTTTGTAGGACCTCCTCCTCGCTGTGTCTTTGTAGGACCTCCTCCTCGCTGTGTCTTTGTAGGACCTCCTCCTCTCTGTGTCTTTGTAGGACCTCCTCCTCGCTGTGTCTTTGTAGGACCTCCTCCTCGCTGTGTCTTTGTAGGACCTCCTCCTCGCTGTGTCTTTGTAGGACCTCCTCCTCGCTGTGTCTTTGTGGGACCTCCTCCTCGCTGTGTCTTTGTAGGACCTCCTCCTAGCTGTGTCTTTGTAGGACCTCCTCGCTGTGTCTTTGTAGGACCTCCTCCTAGCTGTGTCTTTGTGGGACCTCCTCCTCGCTGTGTCTTTGTAGGACCTCCTCCTCGCTGTGTCTTTGTAGGACCTCCTCCTAGCTGTGTCTTTGTAGGACCTCCTCCTCGCTGTGTCTTTGTAGGACCTCCTCCTCGCTGTGTCTTTGTAGGACGTCCTCCTCGCTGTGTCTTTGTAGGACGTCCTCCTCGCTGTGTCTTTGTAGGACCTCCTCCTCGCTGTGTCTTTGTAGGACGTCCTCCTCGCTGTGTCTTTGTGGGACGTCCTCCTCGCTGTGTCTTTGTAGGACCTCCTCCTCGCTGTGTCTTTGTAGGACCTCCTCCTCGCTGTGTCTTTGTAGGACCTCCTCCTCTCTGTGTCTTTGTAGGACGTCCTCCTCGCTGAGTCTTTGTAGGACGTCCTCCTCGCTGTGTCTTTGTAGGACCTCCTCCTCGCTGTGTCTTTGTGGGACCTCCTCCTCGCTGTGTCTTTGTAGGACCTCCTCCTCGCTGTGTCTTTGTAGGACCTCCTCCTCGCTGTGTCTTTGTAGGACGTCCTCCTCGCTGTGTCTTTGTAGGACGTCCTCCTCGCTGTGTCTTTGTAGGACGTCCTCCTCGCTGTGTCTTTGTAGGACCTCCTCCTCGCTGTGTCTTTGTAGGACCTCCTCCTCGCTGTGTCTTTGTAGGACCTCCTCCTCGCTGTGTCTTTGTAGGACCTCCTCCTCGCTGTGTCTTTGTGGGATCTCCTCCTCGCTGTGTCTTTGTAGGACCTCCTCCTCGCTGTGTCTTTGTAGGACCTCCTCCTCGCTGTGTCTTTGTAGAACCTCCTCCTCGCTGTGTCTTTGTAGGACCTCCTCCTCGCTGTGTCTTTGTAGGACCTCCTCCTCGCTGTGTCTTTGTAGGACCTCCTCCTCGCTGTGTCTTTGTAGGACCTCCTCCTCGCTGTGTCTTTGTAGGACCTCCTCCTCGCTGTGTCTTTGTAGGACCTCCTCCTCGCTGTGTCTTTGTAGGACGTCCTCCTCGCTGTGTCTTTGTAGGACCTCCTCCTCGCTGTGTCTTTGTAGGACCTCCTCCTCGCTGTGTCTTTGTAGGACCTCCTCCTCGCTGTGTCTTTGTAGGACCTCCTCCTCGCTGTGTCTTTGTAGGACGTCCTCGCTGTGTCTTTGTAGGACCTCCTCCTCGCTGTGTCTTTGTAGGACGTCCTCCTCGCTGTGTCTTTGTAGGACCTCCTCCTCGCTGTGTCTTTGTAGGACCTCCTCCTCGCTGTGTCTTTGTAGGACCTCCTCCTCGCTGTGTCTTTGTAGGACCTCCTCCTCGCTGTGTCTTTGTAGGACCTCCTCCTCGCTGTGTCTTTGTAGGACCTCCTCCTCGCTGTGTCTTTGTAGGACGTCCTCCTCGCTGTGTCTTTGTAGGACCTCCTCCTCGCTGTGTCTTTGTAGGACCTCCTCCTCGCTGTGTCTTTGTAGGACCTCCTCCTCGCTGTGTCTTTGTAGGACCTCCTCCTCGCTGTGCCTGTGTTGGCCCCCCTCCTCCTCCTCGCTGTGTCTTTGTAGGACCTCCTCCTCGCTGTGTCTTTGTAGGACCTCCTCCTCGCTGTGTCTTTGTAGGACCTCCTCCTCGCTGTGTCTTTGTAGGACCTCCTCCTCGCTGTGTCTTTGTAGGACCTCCTCCTCGCTGTGTCTTTGTAGGACCTCCTCCTCGCTGTGTCTTTGTAGGACGTCCTCCTCGCTGTGTCTTTGTAGGACGTCCTCCTCGCTGTGTCTTTGTAGGACGTCCTCCTCGCTGTGTCTTTGTAGGACCTCCTCCTCGCTGTGTCTTTGTAGGACGTCCTCCTCGCTGTGTCTTTGTAGGACGTCCTCCTCGCTGTGTCTTTGTAGGACCTCCTCCTCGCTGTGTCTTTGTAGGACCTCCTCCTCGCTGTGTCTTTGTAGGACCTCCTCCTCGCTGTGCCCATTCCCCTCCTCCTCGCTGTGTC
Source organism: Rana temporaria (assembly GCF_905171775.1). NCBI lineage: Eukaryota > Metazoa > Chordata > Amphibia > Anura > Ranidae > Rana > Rana temporaria. The sequence goes on along the minus strand of NC_053489.1, from coordinate 690,144,917 downwards.
TTTGTAGGACCTCCTCCTTGCTGTGTCTTTGTGGGATCTCCTCCTCGCTGTGTCTTTGTAGGACGTCCTCCTCGCTGTGTCTTTGTAGGACGTCCTCCTCGCTGTGTCTTTGTAGGACCTCCTCCTCGCTGTGTCTTTGTAGGATGTCCTCCTCGCTGTGTCTTTGTAGGATGTCCTCCTCGCTGTGTCTTTGTAGGACCTCCTCCTCGCTGTGTCTTTGTAGGACCTCCTCCTCGCTGTGTCTTTGTAGGACCTCCTCCTCGCTGTGTCTTTGTAGGACCTCCTCCTCGCTGTGTCTTTGTAGGACCTCCTCCTCGCTGTGTCTTTGTAGGACCTCCTCCTCGCTGTGTCTTTGTAGGACCTCCTCGCTGTGTCTTTGTAGGATCTCCTCCTCGCTGTGTCTTTGTAGGACCTCCTCGCTGTGTCTTTGTAGGACCTCCTCCTCGCTGTGTCTTTGTAGGACCTCCTCCTCGCTGTGTCTTTGTAGGACGTCCTCCTCGCTGTGTCTTTGTAGGACCTCCTCCTCGCTGTGTCTTTGTAGGATCTCCTCCTCGCTGTGTCTTTGTAGGACGTCCTCCTCGCTGTGTCTTTGTAGGACGTCCTCCTCGCTGTGTCTTTGTAGGACGTCCTCCTCGCTGTGTCTTTGTAGGACCTCCTCCTCGCTGTGTCTTTGTAGGACGTCCTCCTCGCTGTGTCTTTGTAGGATCTCCTCCTCGCTGTGTCTTTGTAGGACCTCCTCCTCGCTGTGTCTTTGTAGGACCTCCTCCTCGCTGTGTCTTTGTAGGACCTCCTCCTCGCTGTGTCTTTGTAGGACCTCCTCCTCGCTGTGTCTTTGTAGGACGTCCTCCTCGCTGTGTCTTTGTAGGACGTCCTCCTCGCTGTGTCTTTGTAGGACCTCCTCCTCGCTGTGTCTTTGTAGGACCTCCTCCTCGCTGTGTCTTTGTAGGACCTCCTCCTCGCTGTGCCCATTCCCCTCCTCCTCGCTGTGTCTTTGTAGGACCTCCTCCTCGCTGTGTCTTTGTGGGATCTCCTCCTCGCTGTGTCTTTGTAGGACGTCCTCCTCGCTGTGTCTTTGTAGGACCTCCTCCTCGCTGTCTCTTTGTAGGATCTCCTCCTCGCTGTGTCTTTGTAGGACCTCCTCCTCGCTGTGTCTTTGTAGGACGTCCTCCTCGCTGAGTCTTTGTAGGATCTCCTCCTCGCTGTCTCTTTGTAGGATCTCCTCCTCGCTGTGTCTTTGTAGGACCTCCTCCTCGCTGTGTCTTTGTAGGACCTCCTCCTCGCTGTGTCTTTGTAGGACCTCCTCCTCGCTGTGTCTTTGTAGGACGTCCTCCTCGCTGTGTCTTTGTAGGACCTCCTCCTCGCTGTGTCTTTGTAGGACCTCCTCCTCGCTGTGTCTTTGTAGGACGTCCTCCTTGCTGTGTCTTTGTAGGACCTCCTCCTCGCTGTGTCTTTGTGGGATCTCCTCCTCGCTGTGTCTTTGTAGGACGTCCTCCTCGCTGTGTCTTTGTAGGACGTCCTCCTCGCTGTGTCTTTGTAGGACCTCCTCCTCGCTGTGTCTTTGTAGGACCTCCTCCTCGCTGTGTCTTTGTGGGATCTCCTCCTCGCTGTGTCTTTGTAGGACCTCCTCCTCGCTGTGTCTTTGTAGGATCTCCTCCTCGCTGTGTCTTTGTAGGACGTCCTCCTCTCTGTGTCTTTGTAGGACGTCCTCGCTGTGTCTTTGTAGGACCTCCTCCTCGCTGTGTCTTTGTAGGACGTCCTCCTCGCTGTGTCTTTGTAGGACGTCCTCCTCGCTGTGTCTTTGTAGGACGTCCTCCTCGCTGTGTCTTTGTAGGACCTCCTCCTCGCTGTGTCTTTGTAGGACCTCCTCGCTGTGCCTGTGTTGGCCCCCCTCCTCCTCCTCGCTGTGTCTTTGTAGGACCTCCTCCTCGCTGTGTCTTTGTAGGACCTCCTCCTCGCTGTGTCTTTGTAGGATCTCCTCCTCGCTGTGTCTTTGTAGGACGTCCTCCTCGCTGTGTCTTTGTGGGACGTCCTCCTCGCTGTGTCTTTGTAGGACCTCCTCCTCGCTGTGTCTTTGTAGGACCTCCTCCTCGCTGTGTCTTTGTAGGATCTCCTCCTCGCTGTGTCTTTGTAGGACCTCCTCCTCGCTGTGTCTTTGTAGGACCTCCTCCTCGCTGTGTCTTTGTAGGACCTCCTCCTCGCTGTGTCTTTGTAGGACCTCCTCCTCGCTGTGTCTTTGTAGGACCTCCTCCTCGCTGTGTCTTTGTAGGACCTCCTCCTCGCTGTGTCTTTGTAGGACGTCCTCCTCGCTGTGTCTTTGTAGGACCTCCTCCTCGCTGTGTCTTTGTAGGACCTCCTCCTCGCTGTGTCTTTGTAGGACCTCCTCGCTGTGTCTTTGTAGGATCTCCTCCTCGCTGTGTCTTTGTAGGACCTCCTCCTCGCTGTGTCTTTGTGGGATCTCCTCCTCGCTGTGTCTTTGTAGGACGTCCTCCTCGCTGTGTCTTTGTAGGACCTCCTCCTCGCTGTGTCTTTGTAGGACCTCCTCCTCGCTGTGTCTTTGTAGGACCTCCTCCTCGCTGTGTCTTTGTAGGACCTCCTCCTCGCTGTGTCTTTGTAGGACGTCCTCCTCGCTGTGTCTTTGTAGGACCTCCTCCTCGCTGTGTCTTTGTGGGATCTCCTCCTCGCTGTGTCTTTGTAGGACGTCCTCCTCGCTGTGTCTTTGTAGGACCTCCTCCTCGCTGTGTCTTTGTAGGACCTCCTCCTCGCTGTGTCTTTGTAGGATCTCCTCCTCGCTGTGTCTTTGTAGGACCTCCTCCTCGCTGTGTCCTTGTAGGACGTCCTCCTCGCTGTGTCTTTGTAGGACGTCCTCCTCGCTGTGTCTTTGTAGGACCTCCTCCTCGCTGTGTCTTTGTAGGACCTCCTCCTCGCTGTGTCTTTGTAGGACGTCCTCCTCGCTGTGTCTTTGTAGGACCTCCTCCTCGCTGTGCCCATTCCCCTCCTCCTCCTCGCTGTGTCTTTGTAGGACCTCCTCCTCGCTGTGTCTTTGTAGGACCTCCTCCTCGCTGTGTCTTTGTAGGACGTCCTCCTCGCTGTGTCTTTGTAGGACGTCCTCCTCGCTGTGTCTTTGTAGGACGTCCTCCTCGTTGTGTCTTTGTAGGACCTCCTCCTCGCTGTGTCTTTGTAGGACCTCCTCCTCGCTGTGTCTTTGTAGGACCTCCTCCTCGCTGTGTCTTTGTAGGATCTCCTCCTCGCTGTGTCTTTGTAGGACCTCCTCCTCGCTGTGTCTTTGTAGGACCTCCTCCTCGCTGTGTCTTTGTAGGACGTCCTCCTCGCTGTGTCTTTGTGGGACGTCCTCCTCGCTGTGTCTTTGTAGGACCTCCTCCTCGCTGTGTCTTTGTAGGACCTCCTCCTCGCTGTGTCTTTGTAGGACGTCCTCCTCGCTGTGTCTTTTTAGGACCTCCTCCTCGCTGTGTCTTTGTAGGATCTCCTCCTCGCTGTGTCTTTGTAGGATCTCCTCCTCGCTGTGTCTTTGTAGGACGTCCTCCTCGCTGTGTCTTTGTAGGGCCTCCTCGCTGTGTCTTTGTAGGACCTCCTCCTCGCTGTGTCTTTGTAGGACGTCCTCCTCGCTGTGTCTTTGTAGGACCTCCTCCTCGCTGTGTCTTTGTAGGACGTCCTCCTCGCTGTGTCTTTGTAGGACCTCCTCCTCGTTGTGTCTTTGTAGGACCTCCTCGTTGTGTCTTTGTAGGACCTCCTCCTCGCTGTGTCTTTGTAGGACGTCCTCCTCGCTGTGTCTTTGTAGGACCTCCTCCTCGCTGTGTCTTTGTAGGACGTCCTCCTCGCTGTGTCTTTGTAGGACCTCCTCCTCGCTGTGTCTTTGTAGGACGTCCTCCTCTCTGTGTCTTTGTAGGACCTCCTCCTCGTTGTGCCCATTCCCCTCCTCCTCCTCGCTGGTAGAATAATCTTCCTCCTCTCACAGATGCTCTTCAGGCGGTCTCTGCGGCGTGTGATTACATAGAAGACGCTCAGCAACTTCAGGAGAACGAGATCCATCTTCAGAGAGTTCAGAAACTTCTAAAAGGGAGACGAGTGCGAATCGCCACCCCAGGTGAGGACACGCCCCTTTTCTGCAGGATTGTCCAATCAGATCATGTACACTTTATTACCAAAAGTATTGGGACGCCGGCCTTTACACACACATGAACTGTAATGACCCCCAGAGGGTTCAATATTGAGTTGGCTCCGCCCTTTGCAGCTATAACACCTTCACCTCTTCTGGGAAGGCCGTCCACAAGGTTTAGGGGTGTGTCTATGGGAAGGCTGTCCACAAGGTTTAGGGGCGTGTCTATGGGAAGGCCGTCCACAAGGTTTAGGGGTGTGTCTATGGGAAGATCCGTCCACAAGGTTTAGGGGTGTGTCTATGGGAAGGTCTGTCCACAAGGTTTAGGGGTGTGTCTATGGGAAGGCCGTCCACAAGGTTTAGGGGTGTGTCTATGGGAAGGCTGTCCACAAGGTTTAGGGGCGTGTCTATGGGAAGGCCGTCCACAAGGTTTAGGGGTGTGTCTATGGGAAGGCCGTCCACAAGGTTTAGGGGTGTGTCTATGGGAAGGCCGTCCACAAGGTTTAGGGGCGTGTCTATGGGAAGGCCGTCCACAAGGTTTAGGGGTGTGTCTGTGGGAAGGCCGTCCACAAGGTTTAGGGGTGTGTCTATGGGAAGACCGTCCACAAGGTTTAGGGGTGTGTCTATGGGAAGGCCGTCCACAAGGTTTAGGGGTGTGTCTATGGGAAGGCTGTCCACAAGGTTTAGGGGTGTGTCTATGGGAAGGCCGTCCACAAGGTTTAGGGGTGTGTCTATGGGAAGGCGGTCCTCAAGGTTTAGGGGTGTGTCTATGGGAAGGCTGTCCACAAGGTTTAGGGGTGTGTCTATGGGAAGGCCGTCCACAAGGTTTAGGGGTGTGTCTGTGGGAAGGCCGTCCACAAGGTTTAGGGGTGTGTCTATGGGAAGACCGTCCACAAGGTTTAGGGGTGTGTCTATGGGAAGGCCGTCCACAAGGTTTAGGGGTGTCTCTGTGGGAAGGCAGTCCACAAGGTTTAGGGGTGTCTCTATGGGAAGGCCGTCCACAAGGTTTAGGGGTGTGTCTATGGGAAGGCCGTCCACAAGGTTTAGGGGTGTGTCTGTGGGAAGGCCGTCCACAAGGTTTAGGGGTGTGTCTGTGGGAAGGCCGTCCACAAGGTTTAGGGGTGTGTCTATGGGAAGGCCGTCCACAAGGTTTAGGGGTGTGTCTATGGGAAGGCCGTCCACAAGGTTTAGGGGTGTGTCTATGGGAAGGCCGTCCACAAGGTTTAGGGGTGTGTCTATGGGAAGGCCGTCCACAAGGTTTAGGGGTGTGTCTGTGGGAAGGCCGTCCACAAGGTTTAGGGGTGTGTCTATGGGAAGGCCGTCCACAAGGTTTAGGGGTGTGTCTATGGGAAGGCTGTCCACAAGGTTTAGGGGTGTGTCTATGGGAAGGCTGTCCACAAGGTTTAGGGGTGTGTCTGTGGGAAGGCCGTCCACAAGGTTTAGGGGTGTGTCTGTGGGAAGGCCGCCCACAAGGTTTAGGGGTGTCTCTATGGGAAGGCCGCCCACAAGGTTTAGGGGTGTGTCTATGGGAAGGCCGTCCACAAGGTTTAGGGGTGTGTCTATGGGAAGGCCGTCCACAAGGTTTAGGGGTGTGTCTATGGGGAGGCCGTCCACAAGGTTTAGGAGGGTGTGTCTATGGGAAGGCCGTCCACAAGGTTTAGGGGTGTGTCTATGGGAAGGCCGTCCACAAGGTTTAGGGGTGTGTCTATGGGAAGGCCGTCCACAAGGTTTAGGGGTGTGTCTATGGGAAGGCCGTCCACAAGGTTTAGGGGTGTGTCTATGGGAAGGCCGTCCACAAGGTTTAGGGGTGTGTCTATGGGAAGGCCGCCCACAAGGTTTAGGGGTGTGTCTATGGGAAGGCCGTCCACAAGGTTTAGGGGTGTGTCTATGGGAAGGCCGCCCACAAGGTTTAGGGGTGTGTCTATGGGAAGGCGGTCCTCAAGGTTTAGGGGTGTGTCTATGGGAAGGCTGTCCACAAGGTTTAGGGGTGTCTCTATGGGAAGGCAGTCCACAAGGTTTAGGGGTGTCTCTATGGGAAGGCAGTCCACAAGGTTTAGGGGTGTGTCTATGGGAAGGCCGTCCACAAGGTTTAGGGGTGTGTCTATGGGAAGGCCGTCCACAAGGTTTAGGGGTGTGTCTGTGGGAAGGCCGTCCACAAGGTTTAGGGGTGTGTCTGTGGGAAGGCCGTCCACAAGGTTTAGGGGTGTGTCTATGGGAAGGCCGTCCACAAGGTTTAGGGGTGTGTCTATGGGAAGGCCGTCCACAAGGTTTAGGGGTGTGTCTGTGGGAAGGCAGTCCACAAGGTTTAGGAGTGTGTCTATGGGAAGGCCGTCCACAAGGTTTAGGGGTGTGTCTGTGGGAAGGCCGTCCACAAGGTTTAGGGGTGTGTCTGTGGGAAGGCCGTCCACAAGGTTTAGGGGTGTGTCTATGGGAAGGCCGTCCACAAGGTTTAGGGGTGTGTCTATGGGAAGGCCGCCCACAAGGTTTAGGGGTGTCTCTATGGGAAGGCCGCCCACAAGGTTTAGGGGTGTGTCTATGGGAAGGCCGTCCACAAGGTTTAGGGGTGTGTCTATGGGAAGGCCGTCCACAAGGTTTAGGGGTGTGTCTATGGGAAGGCCGTCCACAAGGTTTAGGGGTGTGTCTACGGGAAGGCCGCCCACAAGGTTTAGGGGTGTCTCTATGGGAAGGTCGTCCACAAGGTTTAGGGGTGTGTCTATGGGAAGGCCGTCCACAAGGTTTAGGGGTGTGTCTATGGGAAGGCCGTCCACAAGGTTTAGGGGTGTGTCTATGGGAAGGCCGCCCACAAGGTTTAGGGGTGTGTCTATGGGAAGGCCGTCCACAAGGTTTAGGGGTGTGTCTATGGGAAGGCCGCCCACAAGGTTTAGGGGTGTCTCTATGGGAAGGCCGTCCACAAGGTTTAGGGGTGTGTCTATGGGAAGACCGTCCACAAGGTTTAGGGGTGTGTCTATGGGAAGACCGTCTACAAGGTTTAGGGGTGTGTCTATGGAAAGGCCGTCCACAAGGTTTAGGGGTGTGTCTATGGGAAGGCCGTCCACAAGGTTTAGGGGTGTGTCTATGGGAAGACCGTCCACAAGGTTTAGGGGTGTGCTTATGGGAAGGCCGTCCACAAGGTTTAGGGGTGTGCTTATGGGAAGGCCGTCCACAAGGTTTAGGGGTGTGTCTATGGGAAGGCCGTCCACAAGGTTTAGGGGTGTGTCTATGGGAAGGCCGTCCACAAGGTTTAGGGGTGTGTCTATGGGAAGGCCGTCCACAAGGTTTAGGGGTGTCTCTATGGGAAGGCCGTCCACAAGGTTTAGGGGTGTCCCTATGGGAAGGCCGTCCACAAGGTTTAGGGGTGTGTCTGGGAAGGCCGTCCACAAGGTTTAGGGGTGTCTCTATGGGAAGGCAGTCCACAAGGTTTAGGGGTGTGTCTATGGGAAGGCCGTCCACAAGGTTTAGGGGTGTGTCTATGGGAAGGCCGTCCACAAGGTTTAGGGGTGTGTCTATGGGAAGGCCGTCCACAAGGTTTAGGGGTGTGTCTATGGGAAGGCCGTCCACAAGGTTTAGGGGTGTGTCTATGGGAAGGCCGTCCACAAGGTTTAGGGGTGTGTCTATGGGAAGGCCGCCCACAAGGTTTAGGGGTGTGTCTATGGGAAGGCCGTCCACAAGGTTTAGGGGTGTGTCTATGGGAAGACCGTCCACAAGGTTTAGGGGTGTGTCTATGGGAAGACCGTCCACAAGGTTTAGGGGTGTGTCTGTGGGAAGGCCGTCCACAAGGTTTAGGGGTGTGTCTATGGGAAGGCCGTCCACAAGGTTTAGGGGTGTCTCTATGGGAAGGCCGTCCACAAGGTTTAGGGGTGTGTCTATGGGAAGGCCGTCCACAAGGTTTAGGGGTGTGTCTATGGGAAGACCGCCCACAAGGTTTAGGGGTGTCTCTATGGGAAGGCCGCCCACAAGGTTTAGGGGTGTCTCTGTTGTCGCAGACACTTACTGAACGGGCAAAGTTGTTGCTTCAGGAGTTGGAGGCGCAGGATGCCCCTGCGGACTGTGTGGCGCTGGCCGACCAGTTGGTACAAGGCCTAAAATTTGTCTGTGAGTCGGCCCTGGATACGCTTCCCTTGCTCTCCAGGGCCTCCGCCTACGTGGTAGTGTTGCGCCGCCTTGTCTGGCTGAAGTGTTGGTCTGCGGACCAGCCTTCTAAAAAGGCCTTGGTGGACTTACCCTTCAAGGGTAACCAGAAAACAATCCCTATAAGGCGCTGGAACAATATGAAGCGAGATACAGTCCAACCTGTGAAATTGGGTATATAATATACAATACTCAGTGCAGCCGCCGACCACTGGAGGATGGACACAAGAATACAAGAGAAGCAGCGCTCTATGAGTAAAATCGTGCAACTTTATAGTCTTTGAATAGAAATGAAAATGAAGGGAAGGGGTCCGTCCAATCCTGGACCTCAAGGCCCTCAACTGATTTGTCAAAGTGCAAAAGTTCAGGATGGAGTCGGTCCACTCTGTAGTGGCGGCGCTCCATCAGGGGGATTTTCTGGCGTCCTTGAATATCAAGGACACGTACCTGCATATCCCAATATGCGCAAAGCACCAGAGATTTCTGCGCTTTGCGGTCGGGGAGGACCACTTTCAATTTGTGGCGCTCCCTTTCGGCCTGGCTTCGGCGCCAAGGGTTTTCACCAAGGTGCTCGCCCCGATTCTGGCCCTGGTGAGGCAGCATGGAATCGCTATTGTAGGATACCTGGACGACCTTCTCCTGAGAGCTTCTTCAGGCTCAGAGTTAGAGGTGGATGTGTCTATCACCTGCCAGACCCCCCGAGAATTCGGTTGGCTGCTGAATGTCCAGAGTCAGTGTCGGTATCGTCTCAGCGTCTGGAATACCTGGGGTTGGTCCTGGATTCCTCGGAGGAACCTCCTTCCCACGGAGAAACTACAGACACTGCAATCGGTGGTGCTGCGGTTGGTGACCCAGAAGTGGTCTTCGCTTTTGCATGCGAGTTCTGGGTCTGATGGTGGCCTCCTTCGAGGCGGTTCCGTATGCCCAATTCCACACTCGAGTGTTACAGAGAGAAATTCTGTCGCGTTGGGACAAACTCCCTTCGTCTCTGGATTACCAGATCCGGGTGAGTCGCCTTGTAAGGTCCTCCCTAGTGTGGTGGCTGACATCTCCGGTACTTAGGGCCTGGAAATCTTTTCTGCCGTGCCATTGGACGGTGGTCACGATGGATGCTAGTCTCTCGGGTTGGGGGGGGGGTGTCTGGGGTGTTCAGTTAGCCCAGGGACGCTGGACTCGGGAAGAGTCCCGTCTGCCAATCAATGTCCTGGTACTCCGGGCGATCAGGCTGTGCCTCTCCAAGTGGTCTCTGATGCTGCAGGGCCGCCCGGTCAGGATCCAGTCAGACAACGCCACGGCTGTGGCATATGTCAATCATCACGGGGGCACACGGAGCTCAGCTGCAGCAGTGCAAGTCGCTCACGTCCCGTTCACGTCACGTTCCGGCTCTGTCGGCCGTGTACATTCTGGGTGTACAGAACTGGCAGGCGGACTACCTAAGTCGCCAAGCGCTGGACCAGGGAGAATAGTCGCTACACCCGGATGTGTTTCAGAGCCTGTGTCTGAAATGGGGCATTCCAGACGTGGATCTTCTGGCGTCCCGTCTCAATCGAAAGGTGTCACGGTTCGCAGCCAGGTCAAGAGACCCGTGGGCAGATGCGTCAGACGCATTGGTGGCGCCGTGGGGTCACTATCGACTAATCTACGCCTTCCCTCCTCTGAAGCTTCTTCCTCATCTGCTGCGCAGAGTGGAAGCCGAGGGGATACCAACAATCCTGATCTCTCCGGATTGGCCTCGCAGATCTGGTGCGTCTGGTGCCAGACGTTCCTTGGCGCCTGCCTCTGCGAGAGGATCTTCTGTCGCAGGGTCCTATCTTTCACCCTGCTTTACAGTCGCTGGCTTTAACGGCGTGGCTATTGAAAGCCAGGTGCTGAGGGATCGAACGTTTGTCGGACTCGGTGATCTCTATCGTGCTGCAGGCGCAGAAGTCTACTTCACGGAAGATTTACCATCGTACGTGGAAGGCTTACATCTCTGTGTGAGGAGATGAAGTGGCACCCCCGTGCATACGTGATGTCCCGGATTCTGCTGTTCTTACAGCGTGGAGTGGATCAGACTCTCGCCTTAAGTACAATTAAGGGGCAGATTTCTGTAGTGATCTCAAGGTATAGTGGAGTCCGATTAGATAATTGATATTTAGATGTTAGTATAATGACTATAAATTTGTTGTTCCGCAGCAACACACAGGCTCTCCAGAGAATGCTGTAACGGCTACCCGGGCTAGTGAGAGGGTATCAGCCGTTGGAGACGTCCTTTTCCCTGGCAAAGTGCGATATGCAAGTAAAACCGGTATCATTCCATCCCCAAGATCCAGAGAGAGAGAGGGTCCCCCATCAAGAACGAGACGAGGCTGCATTTGAAGGGTCAAACAAGACTGTTTTAATGGCACATTTCACCTCGCTTATATGTGGTTACACTGTACAGGAACAATGACACTCTCCGCCCCCCCCCCCCTCCTCACACAGGAGGAGCTTCAATACACATGCTTTGAAATAATGACATTCCCTTGATCCACTCACTCTCTAGACCGTTTGGCTCCAATCTTATATTTAACATGACTTGATCAGACAATAAAATTCAATTAACCTTTAAAACAATTACACACTCACACATCATCCCCTCGGCATACACCTGACAGGAGGCTGTAACTACACAAAGGAGAGTCCATTAGCTATGCAAAGGGAATATTAGCATTCAGCAGTGGAAGAGTTCCCTTCTATAATTAACCCTTTTAGCTCAGAATACAATCTGGTAGATCCAATTGTAGCAAGCCATGCAGTTCTTTGTAGTCCTCACTGCATGCTGGTTATCGATATCCAGGCAGCATGCATGTGTCCGTTACACTACTCCCCTTTTGTGGAACACTCCGGCAGACCCGGATTGATCCTTTTCGGGTCAACTTGGGGATGTCCGGTCTGCTGTTAGGGTAACAGTTCAGTTTGCCTGGACAGTCCGTCGGCATTCCCATTGAATCTGCCAGGGCGGTATTGGATAGAAAAATTGTAGGGTTGTAGGGCCAAGCTCCATCTTAGCAGGCGCCCATTATCTCCGGCTACTCGGTTCAGCCATACTAGTGGGTTATGGTCCGTGATCAGGGTGAATTCCTGACCATACAGGTAGGGTGTGAGCTTCTTTAAGGCCCAAACCAGGGCTAAACATTCCTTTTCCACGGCCGCGTAGCTCACTTCCCTGGGTAATAGTTTTCTACTCAGGTACGCGACAGGGTGTTCTCCTCCATCCTCCCCGATCTGGCTTAGAACTGCCCCCAGTCCATACATGGACGCATCTGTATGAACGACAAATCTTTTGTTAGGGACGGGGGCAGATAGAACAGGTGCGTTGATCAATGCTTGTTTCAGGGTTTGGAATGCTGTTTCACAGGCGGGAGACCACAGGACTACTCTAGGCAAATTCTTCTTGGTCAAATCCGTCAGGGGTTTGGCAATGGTACTGTAGTCAGGGACAAATTTTCTGTAATACCCCGCTGTCCCTAGAAATGCCAGTACCTGGGTCTTAGTGTGGGGAGTTGGCCAATTGTCTACAGCCTCAACCTTAGCGGGTTCTGGTCGTTGTTTCCCACACCCCACTCTGTGTCCCAAGTACTGGACTTCTGCCATCCCGAAATTACATTTTTCTGGTTTCATGGTTAGGCCGGCGGCCCTAATCTGATCCAGTACAGCCTCAACATGCCTCAAGTGTTCCCCCCAAGTCTCACTATAGATCGCAATGTCATCCAGGTACGCGCAAGCGAAATCCTGGAAGCCATCAAGGAGGCGGTCCACCAAGCGCTGAAATGTGGCTGGGGCGTTCTTCATCCCAAATGGCATGACCTTGAACTGGAATAAGCCAAATGGGGTGACAAATGCCGACTTAGGGATAGCCTCCTTGGCCAGGGGAATCTGCCAATACCCTTTGCACAGATCGATTGTTGTCAGATAACGTCCCCTGGCAATACGATCTAATAGCTCATCTACTCGGGGCATGGGGTAGGCATCGGTCACGGTTCTGTCATTGAGGCGTCGGTAATCGACACAGAATCGGGTTGTTCCATCCTTTTTGGGACAACGGGCGAGGCCCAGGGGCTGTCAGATGGTTCTATAATCCCCAGTCTTAACATTTCTTGTATTTCCTTCCTCGTCTCCTCTTTTACTGCCTCCGGGATTCTGTAGGGCAGGGATATGCAATTAGCGGACCTCCAGCTGTTGCAGAACTACAAGTCCCATCAGGCATAGCAAGACTCTGACAGCCACAAGCATGACACCCAGAGGCAGAGGCATGATGGGACTTGTAGTTTTGCAACAGCTGGAGGTCCGCTAATTGCATATCCCTGCTGTAGGGAGTCTGTCTGAGAGGGTTTTGTCCTGGGGTCTCTACGTAGTGAGTCGCTAAGAGAGTGTACCCGGGCTCCTGGGAAAATGTCAGTCCTTTCTCAGTTATCAATTGTCGCATCTGTCCCTTTTCTGCGGGAGGTAACCGCTCCCCTAGCTGTATCGTATTGAGCAGAGTCTTAGGTTCCGAATCTGCTAATAGATCTGGGATGGGTAAGCTGTCAGGGTCTTCAGTGGCTGGAATACATATGGCTGCTACATCCTCTGGTCTTTCCTGATACTCTTTTAATAAGTTTACATGAAAGGATTTCTGGACCCTTTCATCTTGGCTGCTGGCAATTACATATGTAGTATCGCAGACTTGTGCTACTACTTTGTAAGGCCTAAGCACCAGCACCTAAGCACCAGCACCTTCTGGCCCACTTGAAACGTTCTCTGATGGGCGCCCCGGTCGTACCAGTGTTTCTGTCGTCCCTGGGCCGCTTGGAGATGGTCCCGTGCCATCCGAGCTAAATGTTCCATGCGGTCCCGCATTTCCAGCACATATGGCACGATGGGGACACCTTCATGTTCTGTCTCGCCCTCCCAGTGCTCCCGGATGAGGTCGAGGGGGCCTCGCACTCTCCGTCCATAGAGCAGCTCGAAGGGGGAGAACCCTGTGGATTCCTGCGGTACCTCTCGATAGGCAAACAAGAGGTGCGGCAAAAATCGCTCCCAGTCTCTGTATTCCGCTGTAAAGGTCCGCAGCAATTGCTTGAGGGTACCATTAAAGCGTTCACAGAGACCGTTGGTCTGAGGGTGGTACGGTGAACTAAGCAGGGTCTTAATACCGCAGACCTTCCATAACTGTTGGGTTAGGTCTGCAGTAAACTGGGTCCCTCGGTCGGACAGGATTTCCTGAGGGAACCCCACTCGGGTGAATATCCCGACGAGCGCACTGGCAACAGTGTCCGCCTGAATATTCGTCAGGGCGACGGCCTCCGGATAGCGGGTAGCATAGTCTACTACGGTAAGAATGTATTTCTTACCCGAGGGACTGGGGTTAGGTAGAGGTCCCACTAGGTCCACTGCTACTCTGCCAAATGGTTCTTCGATCATGGGCATAGGTGACAGTCGAGCCTTAGGGTGGTCCCCTATTTTTCCTACCCGTTGGCATACGTCACAGGTGCTGCAGTAACGTCGCATATCCTTCGAGATCCCCAGCCAAAAGAAAGTCTGGGTGATCCTGTAGGTGGTGCGGTTACCCCCTAGGTGCCCTGCCAACAGAATGTCGTGGCCGATTCGGAGAAGTTCCAACCGGTACTTTCTGGGTACCACTAGTTGGCGCTTTTGCGATGGGACACCGCCTCTCTTTCTGCCTTCGGTCAATCTGTATAACCTGTCACCATCCCATATAAAACGTTCCCGCTCATCCCCTCTACTGTCTGCTAATTCTCGATACTTTTGAAGGGTGGAGTCCTCCCTAGTTTCCCTCCCAAATTCCTCTGGGGTGTCCCAAGCTATGGGTCTCTCTACCGTAGTGGGGTTACATGTCGGTTCTTGGCTTACCTGGGTCTCCTGGCCTGTTGTAGGATCATCTGTGATACAGGTCTGTGAGCGGGTGGTCATGGGGCAAGCCGCAGCAGGTGTAGGTAAATACGCCAAAGTCAGAGGGCCAATGTCGTTGCCCAGCACAACCTCGGCAGGTAGGTTGTCCATGATACCAACTTTGGTCTTTCCTGACCCGGCTCCCCAGTCTAAGTGCACCCGGGCGGTGGGTAAGCGAAATACAACACCCCCTGCGACCCGGACGGCAACGGTGCGAGTAGACACGTTCTCTGGCTTTACCAGATGTTTTTGAACCAGAGTGATAGTGGCCCCGGTATCTCTTAAGCCTTGTGCTACTTGTCCATTCACCCGTACCTCCTGACGGTGATGCTGACGGTTATCTGAGGAGGCAGCTTGTATTGGGTCTGCCTCATACAAAATTCCCAGACATTCCTCAGGGCCCACCTCGGTCTCTAGGCAGTGGGCCGCAGAGGGACGTGATGGAGTGACCTCTGTGTTGGGTGTTGTGCGTCTCCAGTTGGTAGTTGTAGCTCTCAGAGGGCAATAACGAGCAATATGTCCCGTGTTGCTGCAGTGATGGCACGTCACCCTAGACGAATCCCGGGGGTAGTTGTTAGGCCCCTGAGGACGTGGTGGGACTGGAGCCCGAAACTCTGGGCGTGGGGTGACGGAGTACGCGGTTCTACCTTATGAGCCAGCTTTAAAGCTTTTGTAGAAAGTGAGGAGGAAATCGATGGATATTTGGCGGACTTTGAGAGGCAGTGCTCACTACACCAGGTACCACCAGACCAATGGGTCACTATTTTGTCTGGAAAATTGTCGGGCAAAGCCAATGAAGCCTTTCGGGCTCTCGCTCCAGAGGATATTTTACAATACCAGCAAGTTAAAAAGGCGCTGCTAACCCGATATGCCGTAACGCCAGAAGCCTACCGCCGTCGCTTCCGAGAGTCCAAGAAGAAGGCTGTGGACTCCCACATGGAATGGGCCAACCAGTTACAAAGGGTGGCATCCCATTGGGTCCAAGGGTGCAAGGCCAACACCGGGGAGGAAGTGTTGCAGCTGTTCCTAATGGAACATTTCTTCCAAGACCTGGCCGCGGACATACAAGACTGGGTACGAGATTGCCGTCCCGCTAACTTAAACGAGGCGGCTCGGCTAGCAGATGAGTATGCGGAAACAAGGAAAGTAAGCCAGGGTACTACACGTGCAGTGAACGGTATTTTCTTTCCTGTAGCCGCGGGTGGGGGGGTAGGAACTGCATGTGTAATGGGCTGTCTAGCTCTTACCAGTTCCAGTTCTTGTCCCCTCTTCGTTTGTATCTCTTCCCTTGCTTCCCGGAACAGCTGGTTGATTAGTTCCACGGACGTTTCTGGATACAAGGATAATCTCCGCTGTACAATCCCAGTAATTACATCTTCTTCGCTGACCGGTGCAAGGGGCTCCGTTCCTTCCATGGATCCATCCATTTCGTCCAGCTCCAGCAGTTCAGGTATCAGCTCCCTCCGTGGTCTGTTGCTGGCGCTCCTACCACGACTCTCCAATAGATCTTTTAGTGTGGGTCTTTTCAGCCTGGCGTAGTGCGACTCCATTCAGAACTTGCTCTTTGGATAAAAGGACCATCCTGCTGCTGCCAACCAATGTAACGGCTACCCGGGCTAGTGAGAGGGTATCAGCCGTTGGAGACGTCCTTTTCCCTGGCAAAGTGCGATATGCAAGTAAAACCGGTATCATTCCATCCCCAAGATCCAGAGAGAGAGAGGGTCCCCCATCAAGAACGAGACAAGGCTGCTTTGAAGGGTCAAACAAGACTGTTTTAATGGCACATTTCACCTCGCTTATATGTGGTTACACTGTACAGGAACAATGACACTCTCCGCCCCCCCCCCCCCCACACAGGAGGAGCTTCAATACACATGCTTTGAAATAATGACATTCCCTTGATCCACTCAGTCTCTAGACCGTTTGGCTCCAATCTTACATTTAACATGACTTGATCAGACAATAGAATTCAATTAACCTTTAAAACAATTACACACTCACACATCATCCCCTCGGCATACACCTGACAGGAGGCTGTAACTACACAAAGGAGAGTCCATTAGCTATGCAAAGGGAATATTAGCATTCAGCAGTGGAAGAGTCCCTTCTATAATTAACCCTTTTAGCTCAGAATACAATCTGGTAAATCCAATTGTAACAAGCCATGCAGTTCTTTGTAGTCCTCACTGCATGATGGTTATCGATGTCCAGGCAGCATGCATAGGTCCGTTACAAATGCATTTTATTTAACTTCTAATAAAGAACAAAGTCCACAGACGATACAAAATCCAACAGAGTAATTCAAAGTCTCATCTTTTCCTAGACTCAGTGACAAGACTAACTGAATGCCAGCTTGAATGTCTCATAAACTGGTCTCACACTGGAGGGAGGGGTTCTTCCAGGTCTACCAAATGTTTCCCTGAATGAATACCCCCTCAAGTCTAATTACCATCAATAAATACTTCCTTATGTAAGCAATTTACCCTTTGAGGCAGGCCATACCTCACACACCTAGGTAGTCTTGGACAAGATTAACACATCTAAGGGTCTTCAGCTGTCCCTTTGTTGGCCACTAACCCCTTTGGTCAGCAAACACCCTTTGATGTGTAATCTTGAATGCCTGTATGCAACACATATATATATATATAATACCTACACATATATACTAATAGTACAACAATTTCGGCCTTGGCTGTTTTCTTTCAGCGACCCTTGGCGGCGCACTCTCTGGTGCGTACGTTTGTGCAGGGGGTTCGACATGTGGCCCCTCCTGTGCGTCCTCCACTGCCTCCATGGGACTTGAATTTAGTTCTTTCGATGCTTCGTTTGAGGACATTCGGAAAATCCCTTTGTTGACTCTTTCCCAGAAGGTGGTTTTTCTGGTGGCAATTACATCGGTCAGACAGGTTTCTGAATTGGCGGCCTTGTCTTGCAAGGCTCCTTACTTGGTCATCCACAAGGATAAGGTGGTGCTGCGGCCGCAGCCGTCTTTCCTTCCTAAGGTTGTTTCGGCTTTTCACATTAATGAGGAGATTGTTCTTCCATCCTTGTGTCCTCGGCCGGCTAACCCAAAAGAGGCCACGTTGCATTCCTTGGACGTGGTTCGAGCCCTACGGGTGTACTTGTCTGCTACGGCTCCGTTTCGGAGGTCGGACTCACTGCTCGTGTCGGTGGCTGGTCCTAAGAAGGGTCTGGCGGTCTCGTCGGCCACCATTTCGAGGTGGATCCGACAGGTTGTGCTTCAGGCCTATGCCCTAAAGCGGCGAGCGCCCCCTTCCCGGTTACGGCGCATTCGACCAGGGCGATTGGTGCCTCTTGGGCTTTCCGCCATCAAGCGTCTGTTTTACAGGTGTGTAAGGCAGCGACCTGGTAGTCGGTCCACACCTTCTCAAAGTTTTACAAGGTGGATGTGAGTGCATCTTCGGATGCCTCCTTTGGCTGCAAGGTTTTGCAGGCGGCTGTTTAAGGTTGATGTTCCTTCGTTGAGGAGCTCTGGTTTGTTTGGGGTGAAGCCTGGTTTGCTGTGTTTTCCCACCCCTCGATTTTTGACACTGCTTGGGGGACGTCCCTAAGGTCAATGCTGCTGTGTCCGTCCATGAACGGAAGAGAAAATAGGATTTTTGTACTCACCGTAAAATCCATTTCTCTGAGTTCATGGACGGACACAGCACCCTCGCCTCCTTTGTTTGTACTGCTTGTTTACAAACTGAGGCTGCAGAACTGAGAATGGGTGATGTACCCGGGGGAACCGCCCCCTGGGAGGTACTGTACTGTGTGGAGTGTTTTAACACTTAAAGGACTTGCAAAGGAATTTTTTTTTTGCCTAAAATGAATGTCTGCAAGGTAGACAGACAGAATAGTGTAATGATTCTCTTATTAAATTCCTTTGTCTATATCACCCCCGGGGTTCTAGTTTCTGCTCTCTCATTCACTTCCCGGTTTGCATCGCTCGTTCATGTAAGAACTACATTTCCCAGTATGCATTGTGGCACACCCAGTAATTCACACCTCCTTGAGGTCAGGTCTCTAACCCGTAGAGAGCGTCCTGCCACACAGATGTGGTTCCCAGAAGGGGGGTAGCACATTACTGAACACCGCAGTAAAGCCTCCCTTCACAGTGGTCAGTAAAATCAGACAAGCAGGAAGTGAATAGAACAGAGAAGAAATAGAGCAACTTCTGAGCAAAAATGAACAATGAGGAAGTGAAAAGAGAAATGTCTGCAGGTAAAGGATGCTTATTATGAAAACATTTTTTTTTCTTTACAACCCCTTTAACATGCTGTTTTTCTGCCTAGTCAGTCTCCTAAAAGGGAGGATAATACCCTAAGGTTTGCTGCTGTGTCCGTCCATGAACTTTTTACGGTGAGTACAAAAATCCTATTTTTCCTAGCCAAGGTTCCTCCACAAAAGAAAAGTCCACTAAGCCCACCGCCTCTTCTGGATCCAATCGTATCTTTCATCTCAAAGTCTGCAGATAAGTCTCCAGGCGAACGTCTGTGCATAATCACACAGGGGCCTCTTTCGCCGGCAGACATGTCCTCACTCCGCAAACACCTCTCTCCAATCTCACCCAACGTCAGTCTGCCCCAGTGAGCTCTTTAGAATGGGTTGCGGGAGAAGTAACACTGGGGGACACTATGACAATACATATTAAATACATCTTCATAAAATTTCCACAGATGTCAGTAGTTTCCCTACTTCAAGAAGATCTGTCCTCAACTGATACCAAGGAATCCTAGCTCCACGTTCCTATCTACCAAAACCATCAATTCCTCTGGTCCGTGATGGGGGACCTTCATTACCAGTTTGTAGCCCTTCCCTTTGGTTTGGCGTCGGTGCCATGGATCTTCACCAAGGTATGGGCTCCAGTTCTTGCTCTCCTGCAGCTTTGATTGTGGGCAATCTGGACAACCTGCTCCTGTGGGTAGAGTCTGTGTCAAATCTGGAATGCAATCTTTCAATCAGGTAATTTGAGGACTTCAGGTGGACACTAAATCTTGGCAAGTCATTCGATCTTCCTTCTCCTAGCTCGGAGTACATGGGTCTTATTCTGGATATGGGGTGGTCTGGGTTTTTCTCCTACTGGAGAACTTCAGAAGCTTTGCCTTCATGTCTTTTGTCTAGTCTCTCTGCAGTCTTCACCTGCTTTTGCATGAAGGTCCTGTGGCTCACGGTTCCTTTCTTCAAAGTGGTTGTTTATGCGCAAACCCACACCAAGCCCTTACAGTGGAAGATTCTGGCCCAGTGGAACAGGGTCCCGAGGTCGATGGACCAAGCCATTCAATTGTCTCACTTGGAAAGGGCATCTCTGTCTTGGTGAATTTGTTCTCCTCCACTGCTGTAGATTGTTACTATAGATGCCAGTCTCTGCGGTTGGGGGGGTCACTTGTTGGTTCAAGGTTTATGGACTCCAGAGGAAATCCATCAACATTCTGGAGCTCATGGCGACCCATCTGTCCCTCTCCGTTGGTACAGCTCTTCTCGAGAGTTGTTCCATCAGGGTCTTATTGGCCTAGGCCAGGATACAGCGTTGGTCTCTACACGTGGATGTCTTTCACCAAACCCTGCAATGCTAGCGCACACCAGACATTGATCTCTGCATCCAAACTCAAATGGAAATTTCCCACGTTTTTGGCCAGGACGAGGAATCCCTGGGCCAATGCATCAAATGCACTGGTGGCTCTGTGGAACAAGTACTCCCTGATGTATGCCTTACCTCTGTTGAAACTTCTCCCCCGGTTGCTGTGGAGGATCAAGGAGGAAGCCATGTTGGTAATTCTGGTGGCTACAGATTGACTGTGCCAGGCCTGGTTCACAGATCTTGTTCAACTAGTTGGCGATGTACCCTGGTGTCTTCTACTCGGTCTAAACCTTCTCTCTCAAGGTTGATCTTCCACCCTGCTTTACAGTCGTTGGCTTTAATGACGTGGCTGTGGAAAGCCAAGTGCTGATAGATAAGGGCCCCGAGTATCGTGAAGGGCCAGGTTTCCACCCTTGTCATATTCTTCTAATGTTCTTTGGCCTTCTTCCCTAGTTTGTACCTTCATCCAGGGGGTTGTTCCATCAACAAGACCTCCTCTACCTCCGTGGGGCCTGAATCTGATTTGATCCACCTTGTAAATACCTTCAAAATATCCGAGAAATTCCTGTCATGACACTCGCCTTTCTGGTGGCCATCATTTTGGCACGTTGGGTCTCTGAATTGGCAGCAACTGTTTTCGGTGCATCATAAGGATATGGTAGTAGTTTGGTCGTGGGTGTCCTTTCTGTGAAAGGTGGCATCCTACCCCAAGGGCTTTCAGATAAATGAGGACATTGTCTTGCCGTCTTCTTTTCCCAAGGAAGTCGCTCATTATTTGGATGTGATTCGGTCCTTTAGGTTACACTTCAATTTTACCGATTACATTTGGAAGACGAATTCTTTGTTCATTGACATGGATGGTCATAGGAAAAGACAAACAACTTCTCTAGATGGTGGTTCAAGCTTATGCTTGTTTGGGCCAGGAACCTTTATTTCCTGTTACATATCTGTCCGGTACTATCTGGGTAGATGACATGTATGTCTGGTACTGTCTGGGGACATGACATGTATGTTTGGTACTGTCTGGGTAGATGACATGTATGTTTGGTACTGTCTGGGTAGATGACATATATGTCTGGTACGGTCTGGGTAGATGACATGTATGTCCAGGACTGTCTGGGTAGACGACATGTATGTCTGGTACGGTCTGGGTAGCTGACATGTATGTCTGGTACTGTCTGGGTAGAAGACATGTATGTACTGTCTGGGTAGATGACATGTATGTCTGGTACTGTCTGGGTAGATGACATGTATGTCTGGTACTGTCTGGGTAGATGACATGTATGTCTGGTACTGTCTGGGTAGATGACATGTATGTCTGGTACTGTCTGGGTAGATGACATGTGTAACGGCTACCCACTCGTAGCGAGGGGGTATCAGCCGTTGGAGACGTCCTTTTCCCTGGCAAGTTGTGATATGCAGGTACAGCCGGTATATCCCATCGAACGCCCTTTCAAAAACGAGACGAGGCTACGTTTGAAGGGTCAAATAGACTGTTTAATGGCACATTTCACCTCGCTTATATGTGGTTACAAACTGTACAGGAACAATGACAATCTCCGCCCCCCCCCCCTCACACAGGGGGGGCTTCAATACAGATACTTTGAAATAATGACATCCCCTTGAGCTAATCAGTCTCTAGACGGTTTGGCTCCGAGCTTACATTTAACATGACCTGATCAGACACATTCCTTTATCAATAGAATTCAATTAACCTTTAGAACAATTACACACTCACACATAATCCCATCAGCATACACCTGACAGGAGGCTGTTAACTACACAAAGGAGAGTCAATTAGCTGGAGAAAGGGAATATTAGCATTTAGCAGTGAAAGAGTCCCTTCTATAATTAACCCTTTGAGCTCAGAATATAATGTGGCAAATCCAATTGTTACAAGTTGTAACGGTCACCACCGTTTACGACCTTCCATCCCAGTCACGACAGCTTATCGACACTCCAACCGACAGGACCCGATCCCATTTCATTTGCCCAGAATCAAGACGAGACACGCAGCTCTGTACTTGTTCCAAATGTAATGATACTTTAATGATTTCTCTCAGTCTTTTTTTTTTGTACTTTATATGTTTATTTGTTTTTTTCTTTTCTTTACATAAAACAGCATATGGAAAGGCACAGGGCAAATACTCTGCCAAAAACAAACATGAATACAATCCTCTTGACAAAAAAAATACATACATATTCGCTCTGGACCCTCCCATAAACTCCCTCACTAAATCTTCCCACTCTAACCCTTTTCTTAGTCATCACTCTCTCTCACAGAGAGACAAGTGATGCATCTGCCCTTTCCCAGCTCCCCCCCTCAAAAGACGAGAGAAAAAAAAAAAAAAAGAGAAAAAAAAGATAAAAGAGGGGGAGAGAGAAGGGGAGCCCCATCCTCTCCCTCCCTTAAACCACAATTCATAACAGGAAAGTCGGTTTATCCTTCATATTATATTTTACATTATAATTCCCTGCGCGTATCCGATTCTTCATTTATCAGGTTCAGTCATTAATCTTTTCCCCTCATCTGAATTTTTAAACAAATTCCAGCTCTTCCACGTTTCTTTGTATAGTTTATTTTTACCCTTAGCTGAGAGAACTAGGTCTTCCATAGCTTCTATATCTCTAACTCTATTTATCCACTCTAAAACTGTTGGTGACGTAGTATCCCTCCACCGTAAGGGTATACCTGCTTTAGCTGCATTCACCAAATGGCACAGTACTGAGTTCCGATAAGTCTGAACTGGAATCTCAGATAGGTGAAGTAGGAAAAAAGCGGGATCATTGGGTATTTTTAACTCAGAAATTTTTTGCAAGATTCTCATAATTGACAACCAATAAACTCTTATTTTTTTACAAAACCAAAATATATGAATCAATGTCCCGCTTTCTTCTCCACATCTCCAACATCTGTCAGAATTTTCATTGCAGAATTTTTTGAGTCGTACTGGAGTATGGTACCACTGCATCAAGATTTTATAGTTTAATTCTTGAATTCGTGTACAGATTGAAGAGTTTAGAGTCAAAAAGATAATCTGTTTACGTTGTAATGCAGAGAAGGTCCTATCTAGGTCCTTCTCCCATTTGTTAAGGCCTGGTATCTCCTGATCCTCCCTAAATTTATTTAATAGTCCATACATTTTAGAGATCCCTCGGGCTAGTGGTTCTAAATCATTACAGTACGACTCAAAGATTGTTAACTGACGATGAAAATTACTTCCCGGGCCTAATGATCTAAAAAAATTACTTAATTGCAACGCCTGCCAGATATTGACTTCAAAAGGGCCTCCTATTTGTATTAATGTTTTAATCGATGGCCAGTTTTCTGATATAATAAAATGTGAGGCCTGATATACTCCTTTCTCTATTAATAACCGGAAAGATCCTCTTTCATTACCCGGACTAAAACTTGGGTTCCCCAATATGGGAAACAAAGGTGATCGCACTGTAGAAAAGTTCCCGTTTTGGCATATACGTGCAGTAATTTTTAGTGTTGTGCCAATTATAGGGTGATTTTTAAGAGGAGCCGGTAATACTGTATAGCACCAAGGTGCTCTACCTAAAGGAACTGTGCTCAGCTGTTGTTCTATGTCAACCCACCTCTTAGATCTAACATGTTTACACCAGTCCACTAATCTAGATAGATGTACTGCATAATAATACTTAAATATATCTGGGACCCCCATTCCACCAAGATTCTTAGGCATAGTCAACAGATCTCTTTTAATCCTAGGACGTTTCCCGGCCCAGATAAAATTCATAAATAAACTACGTATCTGACGCAAAAAAGTCACTGGAATCTTAATTGGTAGCGCCTGAAGTAAATACAAAATTTTCGGAAGAACGGACATTTTGATTATACTAATGCGGCCAAACCAAGAATGGGAACCAAGTCGCCATTTGTCAAGTAGGGCTCGTAATAGATTATACATTGGTAAAAAATTCATTTTAAAAATGTCCTTTTCTTTTGATGGAATATTTGTGCCCAAGTATCTAAGCATTGGACTCCATTTAAAACAAAAATTCGCCCGAATGGAATCCCGGGAAAGAGGGGATAGTGACATGCTCATGGCCTCTGATTTAGTCTGATTTATTTTTAAATTAGAGAGAGTGCCATATTTCTCAATCTCACTCAGCAAAGTAGGGAGAGAAATATGAGGCTCGGTTACTGAAAAAAGCATATCATCCGCATAAGCAGAAACCTTGTGGATTCCTTCCCCAACCCTAATACCCCGTATATCCGGATTCAGGCGAATTCTGTTCAGCAATGGTTCCAAAGAGAGAACGAAGAGAAGGGGTGAGAGGGGGCAGCCCTGGCGAGTACCATTCGAGATGCTGAAGGGTTCAGAAAGGACCCCATTTGCCTTTACAACCGCTTGAGGGTTTGTATAAACACTTTTAATCCAGCTAATCATTCGTTCTCCCATTCCTATTTGTTTCAGCACCTCAAATAAGAACCGCCAGTCTACCCTATCAAATGCCTTCTCCGCGTCTGTATTTAAAAATACACACAGTATTTTTTTATCATTTACCTGATTAATCAAATTAAGAACTTTTGTTGTATTATCTCTACCTTCTCTCGTGGGGACGAACCCTACTTGGTCTAAATCTATTATTTGGGGGATCCATGATTGTATTCTGGTTGCTAATATTTTCGTAAATATTTTTAAATCTGTGTTCAGTAACGAGATGGGTCTGTAACCTCCACAATCCGCCGGGTCCTTCCCCTCTTTTGGAATTAACGTAATATGTGCTCTCAGGGTATCCATAGGGAATGTGGAAGTCAGACCCACCGCATTAAAGACTTTTGTCATTTGTTTACTTAGCAACTCAGAAAATTCTCTGTAGTAACTTATAGTAAAGCCATCCGGACCAGGAGATTTTCCAGATTTGAATGATTTTAATACTTCAGTCACTTCTTTTACCGTAATAGGAGTGTCCAGACTATAACGGGCTGGTGAGGGTAATCTCGTCATACCTGTCGAGGTTAGATATTCTGCTATCCTGGACTGAGGGGAAGTAGCGTGAGGCAAGTTATACAGAGTAGCATAATACTTCCCGAATGTCTGGGCAATATCTTTAGGTATCTGTTTTAAATGTCCCTCTTTATCTTTTATTTGTGATATATAAGTTGACCTATTCTTTTCTTTAATTTTCCCTGCTAACAATCTGCCACATTTATCTCCTATTTCATAATCTATTTGTTTCCCTCGTTGGATTAGGGCTTTTGCTTTAAACCGTAAGATCTCCGACAGTTGTCTTCTCAGATGTCCCAGCTCCCTACCTACTGATGCTGTCTGTATCTTTTTATGCTGTGTTTCTAAGGTCTGGATCTCATCTAATAATTCTTTGGTCTGTTTTTCCCTTTTCTTTTTCAAAATTGCTCCATGTTTGATTAAAATTCCTCTGATCACGGCCTTGTGTGCCTCCCAAATCATACCTGGGTCACTCTCAGGAATGTCGTTTATCTGAAAATATGCTATCATTTCTTTAGATACATCGTCCCTTACTTCAGGATTTTGAAGAAGGCTTTCATTCAATCGCCAGCATCCCTTACGTTGAGTGGCCAGGTTAGACAGGGAGAGACACAACGAAACCGGAGCATGGTCCGACCATGTTATATTTCCGATTATGATTTCTGTAACGTCTGAAATTAAATAGTGTGGAATCAAAAACATGTCAATACGCGAGTACACTTGATGTGGGTTGGAAAAAAAAGTATAATCTCGTTCTTTTGTATGTAAAGTCCTCCAGGCATCTACCACTTGCATTTCATGCATTTTTTGTAGTATACTTCTTCGGACCCGACAGGGGACAGCTGAAGTTCCTGAGGAGGTGTCGATTCTAGGATCTAGGGGGATGTTGAAGTCCCCTCCCAGAATCAATCTCCCCTCTATAAAATCCCTTAATTCTGAAAGAATTTTTTTAACAAACTGGTCCTGCTGTTTATTTGGTACATAGATTGTTGCTAATGTTACCTTAATGTTTCCAATGCTTCCTTTAAGGAAAAGAAATCTCCCATTAGGGTCTACCCGTTTGTCCACTAAGCACCATGGCACTCGATTAGATATTAATATTGAGACCCCCTTAGATTTAGCCTGTTGGTTTGGAGCATGATACACACAAGGGAAAAATCTATTTTGAAGAAGAGGGAGTCTACCTGCCTTAAAGTGTGTTTCCTGAACATAGGCTACATCTGTCCCGGATCGCCTCAAATCGTTCAACAACATTTTCCTTTTCTCTGGGACATTAAGACCCTTAACATTCAAGGAGGTAATCTTCACCTCTTCCATTTTTCAGACAACACTGACAACAACAACAAGAGAAAAAAAAAAAGAAAAAAATACAAAAATAAAATAAAAGGTGGGGGGAGAGCACCCCTCCCAAACCTACCTATACGCCCCTTCCTAACCCCTTCTAATCCCTCCCTCCCTTCTAGGCCCAATCGGGCGCGCACCCAAAACTGAGCCACCTGACTGTGACTTCAGTGGGTAAAACCTAATTGGGGGTTTTGGCACAAGATGACAGGGGGGCTCAGACCTAACCTCTTATCCACCCCGGCTCTGAGTTTACTACAATTACCATCTGTAGTCAATCTTCTAAACGTATATATCCACTTCTATTTCTCTTCCCTTAACCCTTGCTTCTTCCCTCTAACCGCCCCTTAAACAACATATAAATGGTCCTTAACGGACATTTTTTCACAAATAGAGGGATTGGGAAGGGACATATAAATCCAACTTTTATTTAAATGAAAAAAAAAATAAAAAAATCCCTCCTGAAAAAAAAAGTTGGGACATTTTTTTTTTTTTTTTTTTTTTAAACAAGAAAAGGGGGGGGGGGCAGAAACCTCCAAGATAATATGCAGTTATCCTTCACCTAAATTCATCACCATATACTGTTCCCTCACTTTCTTTTCCCATTTCTTCCCTTTCCCTTCCCCCCTTTTCTCTTCCCTCTCATTGCCCCTTAAACAACATATAAATAGTCCTTAACAGCCATTTTTTCACAAATAGAGGGATTAGGAAGGGACATATAAATCCAACTTTTATTTAAGTGAAAAAAAAAAAAAAATCGAAAAATCCCTCCTGGAAAAAAAGTTGGAAATGTTTTTTTTTTTTTTTTTCCGTTTGTTTCCAAAAAAGAAAAAGAAAAGGGGGGGCAGAAACCTCCAGGATAATATCCAGTTATCCTTCACCTAAATTCATCACCATATACTATTCCTTCACTTTCTTTTCCCATTTCTTCCCTTTCCCTTCCCCCTTTTTTCTCTTCCCTTAACCCTTCCTTCTTCCCTCTTACTGCCCCTTAAACAACATATAAATGGTCCTTAACGGACATTTTTTTTTCACAAATAGAGGGATTGGGAAGGGACATATAAATCCAACTTTTATTTAAATGATTTAAAAAAAAAAAATCGGAAAATCCCTCCTGAAAAAAAGTTGGGACATGTTTTCTTTTTTTCTATTTTCTTCTTTTTTTTTTCAAAAAAAGAAAAAGAAAAGGGGGGGCAGAAACCTCCAAGATAATATCCAGTTATCCTTCACCTAAATTCATCACCATATACTGTTCCCTCACTTTCTTTTCCCATTTCTTCCCTTTCCCTTCCCCCCTTTTCTCTTCCCTCTCATTGCCCCTTAAACAACATATAAATAGTCCTTAACGGACACTTTTTCACAAATAGAGGGATTGGGAAGGGACATATAAATCCAACTTTTATTTAAATGAAAAAAAAAATCGAAAAATCCCTCCTGAAAAAAAGTTGGGACATGTTTTTTTTTTATTTTTTTTTTCTCTTCCCTTTTGTTTCCAAAAAAGAAAAAGAAAAGGGGGGGCAGAAACCTCCATTATAATATCCAGTTATCCTTCACCTAAATTCATCACCATATACTGTTCCTTCACTTTCTTTTCCCATTTCTTCCCTTTCCCTTCCCCCTTTTTTCTCTTCCCTTAACCCTTCCTTCTTCCCTCTTACTGCCCCTTAAACAACATATAAATGGTCCTTAACGGACATTTTTTTTTTCACAAATAGAGGGATTGGGAAGGGACATATAAATCCAACTTTTATTTAAATGATTTAAAAAAAAAAAAAAAAATCGGAAAATCCCTCCTGAAAAAAAGTTGGGACTCAGTCTTTTTATATAGTACAACAGGTCACAGAATTTACAGGAACAATCAAACTGCCCCCCCCCCAATCACACACTAAGGCTAATTACTAAACATTCCTCAATTACTAACAACAAAAGCCTTCACCCACTCCGTCTCCGCATACCGCTTGACACCTCTGAGCATCAATAGATTGTAGACAGTGTTATCACACATAAGCAGTCTTTAGTATGCATAATTAGAGTTCTGGGAGCAGACCTGGGATTAACACCTGTCCGTTACAACACCTTTACACAAGGACAATGGAATGTCCTCCAAGCCCTGATGCAATTAGCATGTCACTAGACTAATCATAGAAATGAGTCATAGAATATTGACTGGTTGGGGTCACAATTAACCAACATCTTGTAGTCTCTCAAGATCCTGCAATATGAACTGTCCGTGATGTCAAATCTCATGTAATCCATGAATTACGATTCACTTGCCACTCCATGCCCAAAGGGCACAGAGTGGACTCAGACCCAAGAGTTATCAGTGACGCTGACACAGGAGTATCCTCCATCCTCACAAAGTCTTTGGGTGTCACGGGTCATTCCGTTACATCTCTCCCCTTTCGGTGGGAGACTGACACAGGAGGAGACCCCGAACGGGTTGACTCCGAAGTCAGTCAGTAGATCTAGTCCTCCAATGCTGGTATCCATACCGTACCCCAAATAAATTGCTCCAAACAGAGCATTACTCACCCAGCCAACCTCTGTCTCTCTCAGAGAATCTGCCTGCCGCTGGGGAGAGGCCTGTACTGACCCTTCTCCCTGGAGTCCTTTCAGCCGCTGGAGAGAAGACAGGGTGACTGGGCTCAGTTCCTCATGCTGCTGGGGATCTGGGCCAACTGGCCACCATCCCTGGGGTATACCAGTGGAGACTGAAGTCCCATCCACTGGTCCAGGAACTCCCTCTCCTGCTAGGTGAGAGCAGAGACTTGTGGCACTCTGCTCTGTTGCCAGCCCTTCTGCTGGGTCGCTTTGAGTGGAGACCACAGTCCCATCCACTGGTCCAGGAACTCCCTCTCCTGCTAGGTGAGAGCAGAGACTTGTGGCACTCTGCTCCGTTGCCAGCCCTTCTGCTGGGTCGCTTTGAGGGGAGA
This sequence comes from Rana temporaria, assembly GCF_905171775.1. Classification (NCBI taxonomy): domain Eukaryota; kingdom Metazoa; phylum Chordata; class Amphibia; order Anura; family Ranidae; genus Rana; species Rana temporaria. The sequence goes on along the minus strand of NC_053489.1, from coordinate 690,115,928 downwards.
CCACAGTCCCATCCCCCGATGTCAGCTCAAGCTGCAGTTGTGTGCAGCAGCCAGTATCATCCTGCCCTGCTGCCAGGGATTCAGCTGGGGGTAAATGCTTTACCACCACAGCTTGTTGCTGGGGAGAGGGGCCAATTGCCCCGGCTCCCTGGAACTCCACCTCCATGGTGACTGGTCTCTGTACCTCTCCCCTCTCTTCAGTTGGTGCTGCTGTGACTTCTGCTGCTGCAGCACCTCTTTGCTCTAGCCAAGTGGCATCCACAGCCGCTATAACCCGGTCTATGATCTCCGGTGGAGGATTAGGTCCATACTGTGCCAGTCCACGTCTAACAGCCCGGTCCCAAAACTCTTCATCGGGTGTCCTGTCTGTTACGCTGGGCCTCTCAGCTCTATCCATTTCGACAAGTTGTGCGATAATGTCCCTTCTCTTACGGTTGCCGGCCGATCTGCCCCGGCTCTCCAGTAAGTCCTTGAGGGAAGAGAGCTTCAGCCGCTCATACAGCGTCTCCATCGTCCTGTGTCCTTGTAGCCGTCCTTTAAGGGATGGAATTATCCCACTGCTGTGCCACCACTGTAACGGTCACCACCGTTTACGAACTTCCATCCCAGTCACGACAGCTTATCGACACTCCACAATCAGGCAAACGAACGAGACCCATAAGAATTCCCCCCAGAAACGAGACACACAGCTCTTGTTTGAGGTTTAAAACAGGGAATGAATCTTTATTATCTGCACATGGTAATACATTCCTCTTCAAAATACATCCCTCCCACCCTTGGGAAACAGGGTGGGTTAAATTGTCCAATGACAATGGTGATACCGGTCAGGTGTGTTCAAACTTCTCCTTCAGTAAACAGTCTTAGCAGGGGGGGTTGCTGGAGTGATTCCCCCCCCCCTTTCCTCACAGCAAAACACTTGAACATCCCATAATAGGTATGCAGACTGTCTACCAAGCTCCAATCCACATAGCAGACTTAATTACCACAATAGACAATGGAATGCAATCACACCCCACCCCTTTCATCACAGCAAGCTGACTAGTATACATCAGCCAACACACAATATATATATACAATATATACAATATCTGACCGCATTAAATGTGACTAGCACAGACCATAGTGGGGTTCTCATTCACCCTGTGCCCCTAACGTGACTCCCGTTACATGGCTCCCTCCTTGTGGAACACTCCGGCAGACCCGGCTTGATCCTTTTCGGGTCAACTTGGGGATGTCCGGAACTAGGAAGCCGGGATGACGTCTGTTTGCCGGGATAACCCATCAGCATTGCCATTTGGCTTACCAGGTCTGTAGCTGATGGTGACGGTGAATAATGGAGTTCAGCTCTGGAACAGTCACTTGCTTTGCTCTCTCAATGGCTCCCAAAATCTGTTGCTGATGCTCTTGGGAGAGATAAGGCACCACCTGGATGCAAATCCCATTTAATCTTTTGACAATTTCAGCCTGTTTGTGCATTTCAATGTTCAAGCCACGGGACATCTCATAATACATGACGTAGTGTCGTTGCATCTCCGATTTCTCACTGGCCAACTTGTCACAGAATTTACAGGAACAATCAAACTGTCCCCCCCCCCCAATCACACACTAAGGCTAATTACTAAACATTCCTCAATTACTAACAACAAAAGCCTTCACCCACTCCGTCTCGGCATACCGCTTGACACCTCTGAGCATCAATAGATTGTAGACAGGGTTATCACACGTAAGCAGTCTCTAGTATGCATAATTAGAGTTCTGGGAGCAGACCTGGGATTAACACCTGTCCGTTACAACACCTTTACACAAGGACAATGGAATGTCCTCCAAGCCCTGATGCAATTAGCATGTCACTAGACTAATCATAGAAATGAGTCATAGAATATTGACTGGTTGGGGTCACAATTAACCAACATCTTGTAGTCTCTCAAGAGCCTGCAATATGAACTGTCCGTGATGTCAAATCTCATGTAATCCATGAATTACGATTCACTTGCCACTCCATGCCCAAAGGGCACAGAGTGGACTCAGACCCAAGAGTTATCAGTGACGCTGACACAGGAGTATCCTCCATCCTCACAAAGTCTTTGGGTGTCACGGGTCATTCCGTTACACAATTCATGCAGTCCTTTGTAGGCCTCACTGCATGAGGATTATAGATGTCCAGGCAGAATAGTTCATAGGTCCGTTACAACATGTATGTCCGGTACTGTCTGGGTAGATGACATGTATGTCTGGTACAGTCTGGGTAGATGACATGTAGGTCTGGTACTGTTTGGGTAGATGACATGTATGTCTGGTACAGTCTGGGTAGATGACATGTATGTACTGTCTGGGTAGATGACATATATGTCTGGTACGGTCTGGGTAGAGTGTCTTATTTGGAGAGTTTGTTGTTGCAGAGACTCTTTGCACTGACATAGGAGGAGTCAGATCCAGACGGGGTGGGGGAGGTGAGAGAGTAGCCAGGCTAAATAGGCAAGTGGCAGGTAAGTATTCTAGTCTTTGGCTCTCAAGTAGCTGAAAAGAAGACCCGGCACCGGCCACTACAAAAACTGGAGCCTAAATTCTGTTCCTGGTCAGAGGACATGCCCGGCATTGTTACTGGGAGCTCTGCAAGTCCCGGAGGTGGTAGAGATGCTGGAATACCTGGCATGGATCTTCTGAGTAAGACCCGGCATGGATCATGTGAGTAATGGAAGTCACAGGAGTCCTGGAGCTCCTGAAAGACCCGACTGGGATCCTGTAACTGGAAATTCTAGAAATTCTAGAGGACCAGGCGTGGATCTTTTGAGTACTGGAGGTCTCCAGAGTCCTGAAAGACCCGACAGGGATCCTTATCAGGGGTCAGTTGGGATGAGATCCGGATATCCGTTCTTCTCGATAAAACACGGAGAAGCTTCCATCTGGTGATTTGGTGATCTCTCTTCCAGGAAGACGTTATATCAGAGAAGGATGGCTGGCTCTTGTACCGCCCAGTGGGGAGGAGCTCAAACATCGCATGCTCTTCCTCTTCTCCGATGTCCTGGCCATCACCTCACCTTGTCACCCCTTACACCCCATCAACGCCCAGAAGTTCTGCTGCCGGGCCGTCTACCCACTCAGAGAGTGCCGGGTGGAGAGAGTCCTGGGCCACACCCAGAGCCAAGGAGGACTGATCAGTGTGAGTGATTACCTCCTCCTCGTTACTACCTCCTCCTCGTTACCCCACTTCACCTCTTACTTCCTCCTCATTACCCCACCACCTCACCTCTTACCTCCTCCTCGTTACCCCACTTCACCTCTTACTTCCTCCTCGTTATCCCACCACCTCATCTCTCACCTCTTACCTCCTCCTCGTTATCCCACCACCTCATCTCTCACCTCCTCTCCATAAACCTCCCGATATCACCCAACACTCACCTCCTTATTACTACCTCCTCCTCGTTACCCCACCACCTCATCTCCATAAACCTCCCGATATCACCCAACACTCACCTCCTCCTCATCTCTCATCTCCTCTCCATAAATCTCCCGATATCACCCAACACTCACCTCCTTATTACTACTTCCTCCTCGTTACCCCACCACCTCATCTCCTCTCCATAAACCTCCATATTTTACCCAACACTCACCTCCTCATTACTACCTCCTCATCTCTCACCTCCTCTTCATCTCCTCTCCATAAACCTCCCGATATCACCCAACACTCACCTCCTTATTACTACCTCCTCCTCGTTACCCCACTACCTCATCTCTCACCTCCTCTCCATAAACCTCCCTATATCACCCAACACTCACCTCCTTATTACTACCTCCTCCTCATCTCCTCCTTACTACCACCATCTTTACCCCTCCCTCCTGCCCCTTTTACCCCTTCACGTATACCATTGCCCATTTACTTCCCCTTATCTTTGCCCCTTTATCCCCCCTATCTCTGTGCCTTTACCCCTCCCCCTCCTATCTCTAGCCCTCATTTCTCTGGTCTCCTGGAAACTCCGCCTCCTCATAGACTTTCTATTCCCAGCTTTCCTTCAAGATGGAGAAACTTCTTCTGATGTCATCCGACCAACAAGACATGAACAGCTGGTACGAGTGTCTGCTGAGCGCCGTGAGGTGGGTGAGAGCCTCGGCCTGGACTTTATACTAATAGTAATCTGTATATCTGTCTATCGTATTATTATAGAGAGAGGAGTATTATTATAGAGAGGAGTATTATTATATAGAGAGAGGAGTATTATTATATAGAGAGGAGTATTATTATATAGAGAGGAGTATTATTATAGAGAGAGGAGTATTATTATATAGAGAGGAGTATTATTATATAGAGAGGAGTATTATTATAGAGAGGAGTATTATTATATAGAGAGGAGTATTATTATAGAGAGGAGTATTATTATATAGAGAGGAGTATTATTATATAGAGAGGAGTATTATTATAGAGAGGAGTATTATTATATAGAGAGGAGTATTATTATAGAGAGAGGAGTATTATTATATAGAGAGGAGTATTATTATAGAGAGGAGTATTATTATATAGAGAGAGGAGTATTATTATATAGAGAGGAGTATTATTATATAGAGAGGAGTATTATTATAGAGAGAGGAGTATTATTATATAGAGAGGAGTATTATTATATAGAGAGGAGTATTATTATAGAGAGGAGTATTATTATATAGAGAGGAGTATTATTATAGAGAGGAGTATTATTATATAGAGAGGAGTATTATTATATAGAGAGGAGTATTATTATAGAGAGGAGTATTATTATATAGAGAGGAGTATTATTATAGAGAGAGGAGTATTATTATATAGAGAGGAGTATTATTATAGAGAGAGGAGTATTATTATAGAGAGAGGAGTATTATTATATAGAGAGGAGTATTATTATATAGAGAGGAGTATTATTATATAGAGAGGAGTATTATTATATAGAGAGGAGTATTATTATAGAGAGGAGTATTATTATATAGAGAGGAGTATTATTATAGAGAGAGGAGTATTATTATAGAGAGAGGAGTATTATTATATAGAGAGGAGTATTATTATATAGAGAGGAGTATTATTATAGAGAGGAGTGTTATTATAGAGAGGAGTATTATTATATAGAGAGGAGTATTATTATAGAGAGGAGTATTATTATATAGAGAGGAGTATTATTATATAGAGAGGAGTATTATTATATAGAGAGGAGTGTTATTATAGAGAGAGGAGTATTATTATAGAGAGGAGTGTTATTATATAGAGAGGAGTATTATTATAGAGAGGAGTATTATTATATAGAGAGGAGTATTATTATATAGAGAGGAGTATTATTATAGAGAGGAGTATTATTATATAGAGAGGAGTATTATTATAGAGAGGAGTATTATTATATAGAGAGGAGTATTATTATATAGAGAGGAGTATTATTATAGAGAGGAGTATTATTATATAGAGAGGAGTATTATTATAGAGAGAGGAGTATTATTATATAGAGAGGAGTATTATTATAGAGAGAGGAGTATTATTATAGAGAGAGGAGTATTATTATAGAGAGAGGAGTATTATTATAGAGAGGAGTATTATTATATAGAGAGGAGTATTATTATAGAGAGAGGAGTATTATTATATAGAGAGGAGTATTATTATATAGAGAGGAGTATTATTATAGAGAGAGGAGTATTATTATAGAGAGGAGTATTATTATATAGAGAGGAGTATTATTATAGAGAGGAGTATTATTATATAGAGAGGAGTATTATTATATAGAGAGGAGTATTATTATATAGAGAGGAGTATTATTATAGAGAGGAGTATTATTATATAGAGAGGAGTATTATTATAGAGAGAGGAGTATTATTATAGAGAGAGGAGTATTATTATATAGAGAGGAGTATTATTATATAGAGAGGAGTATTATTATAGAGAGGAGTATTATTATATAGAGAGGAGTATTATTATATAGAGAGGAGTATTATTATATAGAGAGGAGTATTATTATATAGAGAGGAGTGTTATTATAGAGAGGAGTATTATTATAGAGAGAGGAGTATTATTATAGAGAGAGGAGTATTATTATAGAGAGAGGAGTATTATTATAGAGAGAGGAGTATTATTATAGAGAGGAGTATTATTATAGAGAGAGGAGTATTATTATAGAGAGAGGAGTATTATTATATAGAGAGGAGTATTATTATAGAGAGAGGAGTATTATTATAGAGAGAGGAGTATTATTATAGAGAGAGGAGTATTATTATAGAGAGGAGTATTATTATATAGAGAGGAGTATTATTATATAGAGAGGAGTATTATTATATAGAGAGGAGTATTATTATAGAGAGGAGTATTATTATATAGAGAGGAGTATTATTATAGAGAGAGGAGTATTATTATATAGAGAGGAGTATTATTATATAGAGAGGAGTGTTATTATATAGAGAGGAGTATTATTATATAGAGAGGAGTATTATTATAGAGAGAGGAGTATTATTATATAGAGAGGAGTATTATTATATAGAGAGGAGTATTATTATATAGAGAGGAGTATTATTATAGAGAGGAGTATTATTATATAGAGAGGAGTATTATTATATAGAGAGGAGTATTATTATATAGAGAGGAGTATTATTATAGAGAGGAGTATTATTATAGAGAGAGGAGTATTATTATATAGAGAGGAGTATTATTATAGAGAGGAGTATTATTATAGAGAGAGGAGTATTATTATATAGAGAGGAGTATTATTATATAGAGAGGAGTGTTATTATAGAGAGAGGAGTATTATTATAGAGAGGAGTATTATTATAGAGAGGAGTATTATTATATAGAGAGGAGTATTATTATATAGAGAGGAGTATTATTATATAGAGAGGAGTGTTATTATATAGAGAGGAGTATTATTATAGAGAGGAGTATTATTATATAGAGAGGAGTATTATTATATAGAGAGGAGTATTATTATAGAGAGGAGTATTATTATATAGAGAGGAGTATTATTATATAGAGAGGAGTATTATTATAGAGAGGAGTATTATTATATAGAGAGGAGTATTATTATATAGAGAGGAGTATTATTATATAGAGAGGAGTATTATTATAGAGAGGAGTATTATTATATAGAGAGGAGTATTATTATAGAGAGAGGAGTATTATTATATAGAGAGGAGTATTATTATATAGAGAGGAGTGTTATTATAGAGAGAGGAATATTATTATATAGAGAGGAGTATTATTATAGAGAGGAGTATTATTATATAGAGAGGAGTGTTATTATAGAGAGGAGTATTATTATAGAGAGGAGTATTATTATATAGAGAGGAGTATTATTATATAGAGAGGAGTATTATTATATAGAGAGGAGTATTATTATATAGAGAGGAGTATTATTATAGAGAGGAGTGTTATTATAGAGAGAGGAGTATTATTATAGAGAGGAGTATTATTATAGAGAGGAGTATTATTATATAGAGAGGAGTATTATTATAGAGAGGAGTATTATTATATAGAGAGGAGTGTTATTATAGAGAGGAGTATTATTATAGAGAGGAGTATTATTATATAGAGAGGAGTATTATTATATAGAGAGGAGTATTATTATATAGAGAGGAGTATTATTATATAGAGAGGAGTATTATTATAGAGAGGAGTGTTATTATAGAGAGAGGAGTATTATTATAGAGAGGAGTATTATTATATAGAGAGGAGTATTATTATATAGAGAGGAGTATTATTATAGAGAGGAGTGTTATTATATAGAGAGGAGTATTATTATATAGAGAGGAGTATTATTATAGAGAGGAGTATTATTATATAGAGAGGAGTATTATTATATAGAGAGGAGTATTATTATATAGAGAGGAGTATTATTATAGAGAGGAGTATTATTATAGAGAGGAGTATTATTATATAGAGAGGAGTATTATTATAGAGAGAGGAGTATTATTATATAGAGAGGAGTATTATTATATAGAGAGGAGTGTTATTATATAGAGAGGAGTATTATTATATATAGAGGAGTATTATTATATAGAGAGGAGTATTATTATAGAGAGGAGTATTATTATATAGAGAGGAGTATTATTATAGAGAGAGGAGTATTATTATATAGAGAGGAGTATTATTATATAGAGAGGAGTATTATTATATAGAGAGGAGTATTATTATATAGAGAGGAGTATTATTATAGAGAGGAGTATTATTATATAGAGAGGAGTGTTATTATAGAGAGAGGAGTATTATTATATAGAGAGGAGTATTATTATAGAGAGGAGTATTATTATATAGAGAGGAGTGTTATTATAGAGAGGAGTATTATTATAGAGAGGAGTATTATTATATAGAGAGGAGTGTTATTATATAGAGAGGAGTATTATTATATAGAGAGGAGTGTTATTATAGAGAGAGGAGTATTATTATAGAGAGGAGTATTATTATAGAGAGGAGTATTATTATATAGAGAGGAGTATTATTATAGAGAGGAGTATTATTATATAGAGAGGAGTGTTATTATAGAGAGGAGTATTATTATAGAGAGGAGTATTATTATATAGAGAGGAGTATTATTATATAGAGAGGAGTATTATTATATAGAGAGGAGTATTATTATATAGAGAGGAGTATTATTATATAGAGAGGAGTATTATTATATAGAGAGGAGTATTATTATATAGAGAGGAGTATTATTATAGAGAGGAGTATTATTATATAGAGAGGAGTATTATTATAGAGAGAGGAGTATTATTATATAGAGAGGAGTATTATTATATAGAGAGGAGTGTTATTATAGAGAGAGGAGTATTATTATATAGAGAGGAGTATTATTATAGAGAGGAGTATTATTATATAGAGAGGAGTGTTATTATAGAGAGGAGTATTATTATAGAGAGGAGTATTATTATATAGAGAGGAGTATTATTATATAGAGAGGAGTATTATTATATAGAGAGGAGTATTATTATATAGAGAGGAGTATTATTATAGAGAGGAGTGTTATTATAGAGAGAGGAGTATTATTATAGAGAGGAGTATTATTATAGAGAGGAGTATTATTATATAGAGAGGAGTGTTATTATAGAGAGGAGTATTATTATAGAGAGGAGTATTATTATATAGAGAGGAGTATTATTATATAGAGAGGAGTATTATTATATAGAGAGGAGTATTATTATATAGAGAGGAGTATTATTATAGAGAGGAGTGTTATTATAGAGAGAGGAGTATTATTATAGAGAGGAGTATTATTATATAGAGAGGAGTATTATTATATAGAGAGGAGTATTATTATAGAGAGGAGTGTTATTATATAGAGAGGAGTATTATTATATAGAGAGGAGTATTATTATAGAGAGGAGTATTATTATATAGAGAGGAGTATTATTATATAGAGAGGAGTATTATTATATAGAGAGGAGTATTATTATAGAGAGGAGTATTATTATAGAGAGGAGTATTATTATATAGAGAGGAGTATTATTATATAGAGAGGAGTATTATTATAGAGAGAGGAGTATTATTATATAGAGAGGAGTATTATTATATAGAGAGGAGTGTTATTATATAGAGAGGAGTATTATTATATAGAGAGGAGTATTATTATAGAGAGGAGTATTATTATATAGAGAGGAGTATTATTATAGAGAGAGGAGTATTATTATATAGAGAGGAGTATTATTATTATAGAGAGGAGTATTATTATATAGAGAGGAGTATTATTATATAGAGAGGAGTATTATTATAGAGAGAGGAGTATTATTATATAGAGAGGAGTATTATTATATAGAGAGGAGTATTATTATAGAGAGAGGAGTATTATTATATAGAGAGGAGTATTATTATATAGAGAGGAGTGTTATTATATAGAGAGGAGTATTATTATATATAGAGGAGTATTATTATATAGAGAGGAGTATTATTATAGAGAGGAGTATTATTATAGAGAGAGGAGTATTATTATAGAGAGAGGAGTATTATTATATAGAGAGGAGTATTATTATATAGAGAGGAGTATTATTATATAGAGAGGAGTATTATTATATAGAGAGGAGTATTATTATATAGAGAGGAGTATTATTATAGAGAGAGGAGTATTATTATATAGAGAGGAGTATTATTATATAGAGAGGAGTATTATTATAGAGAGAGGAGTATTATTATATAGAGAGGAGTATTATTATATAGAGAGGAGTGTTATTATATAGAGAGGAGTATTATTATATATAGAGGAGTATTATTATATAGAGAGGAGTATTATTATAGAGAGGAGTATTATTATAGAGAGAGGAGTATTATTATAGAGAGAGGAGTATTATTATATAGAGAGGAGTATTATTATATAGAGAGGAGTGTTATTATATAGAGAGGAGTATTATTATATAGAGAGGAGTATTATTATAGAGAGGAGTATTATTATATAGAGAGGAGTATTATTATAGAGAGGAGTGTTATTATAGAGAGAGGAGTATTATTATATAGAGAGGAGTATTATTATATAGAGAGGAGTATTATTATAGAGAGGAGTATTATTATATAGAGAGGAGTATTATTATAGAGATGAGTATTATTATATAGAGAGGAGTATTATTATATAGAGAGGAGTGTTATTATATAGAGAGGAGTATTATTATATAGAGAGGAGTATTATTATATAGAGAGGAGTATTATTATATAGAGAGGAGTATTATTATAGAGAGGAGTATTATTATATAGAGAGGAGTATTATTATAGAGAGGAGTATTATTATAGAGAGGAGTATTATTATAGAGAGGACTATTATTATATAGAGAGGAGTGTTATTATATAGAGAGGAGTATTATTATATAGAGAGGAGTATTATTATAGAGAGAGGAGTATTATTATAGAGAGAGGAGTATTATTATAGAGAGAGGAGTATTATTATATAGAGAGGAGTATTATTATATAGAGAGGAGTGTTATTATATAGAGAGGAGTGTTATTATATAGAGAGGAGTATTATTATAGAGAGGAGTATTATTATATAGAGAGGAGTATTATTATATAGAGAGGAGTATTATTATATAGAGAGGAGTATTATTATAGAGAGGAGTATTATTATATAGAGAGGAGTATTATTATATAGAGAGGAGTATTATTATAGAGAGGAGTATTATTATATAGAGAGGAGTATTATTATATAGAGAGGAGTATTATTATATAGAGAGGAGTATTATTATAGAGAGGAGTATTATTATAGAGAGGAGTATTATTATATAGAGAGGAGTATTATTATAGAGAGGAGTATTATTATATAGAGAGGAGTATTATTATATAGAGAGGAGTATTATTATATAGAGAGGAGTATTATTATATAGAGAGGAGTATTATTATAGAGAGGAGTATTATTATATAGAGAGGAGTGTTATTATATAGAGAGGAGTATTATTATATAGAGAGGAGTATTATTATATAGAGAGGAGTATTATTATAGAGAGGAGTATTATTATATAGAGAGGAGTATTATTATATAGAGAGGAGTATTATTATAGAGAGGAGTATTATTATATAGAGAGGAGTATTATTATATAGAGAGGAGTATTATTATATAGAGAGGAGTATTATTATATAGAGAGGAGTGTTATTATATAGAGAGGAGTATTATTATAGAGAGGAGTATTATTATATAGAGAGGAGTATTATTATATAGAGAGGAGTGTTATTATATAGAGAGGAGTATTATTATATAGAGAGGAGTATTATTATAGAGAGAGGAGTGTTATTATATAGAGAGGAGTGTTATTATTATATAGAGAGGAGTATTATTATATAGAGAGGAGTATTATTATAGAGAGGAGTATTATTATATAGAGAGGAGTGTTATTATATAGAGAGGAGTATTATTATATAGAGATGAGTATTATTATATAGAGATGAGTATTATTATATAGAGATGAGTATTATTATATAGAGAGGAGTATTATTATAGAGAGAGGAGTATTATTATATAGAGAGGAGTATTATTATATAGAGAGGAGTATTATTATAGAGAGGAGTATTATTATATAGAGATGAGTATTATTATATAGAGATGAGTATTATTATATAGAGATGAGTATTATTATTATATAGAGAGGAGTATTATTATAGAGAGAGGAGTATTATTATATAGAGAGGAGTATTATTATATAGAGAGGAGTATTATTATAGAGAGAGGAGTGTTATTATATAGAGAGGAGTATTATTATATAGAGATGAGTATTATTATATAGAGATGAGTATTATTATTATATAGAGAGGAGTATTATTATAGAGAGAGGAGTATTATTATATAGAGAGGAGTATTATTATATAGAGAGGAGTATTATTATAGAGATGAGTATTATTATATAGAGATGAGTATTATTATATAGAGAGGAGTATTATTATAGAGAGAGGAGTATTATTATATAGAGAGGAGTATTATTATATAGAGAGGAGTATTATTATAGAGAGGAGTGTTATTATATAGAGAGGAGTGTTATTATATAGAGAGGAGTATTATTATAGAGAGGAGTATTATTATAGAGAGGAGTATTATTATAGAGAGGAGTATTATTATATAGAGAGGAGTGTTATTATATAGAGAGGAGTATTATTATATAGAGAGGAGTGTTATTATATAGAGAGGAGTATTATTATAGAGAGAGGAGTGTTATTATAGAGAGGAGTATTATTATATAGAGAGGAGTATTATTATAGAGAGGAGTATTATTATATAGAGAGGAGTATTATTATATAGAGAGGAGTATTATTATATAGAGAGGAGTATTTCCATGGTGATGTCTGCTGTCAGCAGGGGGGTCTCAGCCTGGACTTGTATATTATATAGTATTATTACCCCGGTGATGTCATAGGGGATGTAGAGTGATGTCATAGGGGATGTAGACTGATGTCATAGGGGATGTAGAGTGATGTCATAGGGGATGTAGACTGATGTCATAGGGGATGTAGAGTGGTGTCATAGGGGATGTAGAGTGATGTCATAGGGGATGTAGAGTGATGTCATAGGGGATGTAGAGTGATGTCATAGGGGATGTAGAGTGATGTCATAGGGGATGTAGACTGATGTCATAGGGGATGTAGAGTGATGTCATAGGGGATGTAGAGTGATGTCATAGGGGATGTAGACTGATGTCATAGGGGATGTAGAGTGATGTCATAGGGGATGTAGAGTGATGTCATAGGGGATGTAGACTGATGTCATAGGGGATGTAGAGTGATGTCATAGGGGATGTAGAGTGATGTCATAGGGGATGTAGAGTGATGTCATAGGGGATGTAGAGTGATGTCATAGGGGATGTAGAGTGATGTCATAGAGGACGTAGAGTGATGTCATAGGGGACGTAGAGTGATGTCATAGGGGATGTAGAGTGATGTCATAGGGGACGTAGAGTGATGTCATAGAGGACGTAGAGTGATGTCATAGGGGACGTAGAGTGATGTCATAGGGGATGTAGAGTGGTGTCATAGGGGATGTAGAGTGATGTCATAGGGGACGTAGAGTGATGTCATAGGGGATGTAGAGTGATGTCATAGGGGACGTAGAGTGATGTCATAGGGGATGTAGAGTGATGTCATAGGGGATGTAGAGTGATGTCATAGGGGATGTAGAGTGATGTCATAGGGGATGTAGAGTGATGTCATAGGGGACGTAGAGTGATGTCATAGGGGACGTAGAGTGATGTCATAGGGGATGTAGAGTGGTGTCATAGGGGATGTAGAGTGATGTCATAGGGGATATAGACTGATGTCATAGGGGATGTAGAGTGATGTCATAGGGTATGTAGAGTGGTGTCATAGGGGATGTAGAGTGATGTCATAGGGGATGTAGAGTGGTGTCATAGGGGACGTAGAGTGGTGTCATAGGGGACGTAGAGTGATGTCATAGGGGACGTAGAGTGATGTCATAGGGGATATAGACTGATGTCATAGGGGATGTAGAGTGATGTCATAGGGTATGTAGAGTGGTGTCATAGGGGATGTAGAGTGATGTCATAGGGGATGTAGAGTGATGTCATAGGGGATGTAGAGTGGTGTCATAGGGGATGTAGAGTGATGTCATAGGGGACGTAGAGTGATGTCATAGGGGATGTAGACTGATGTCATAGGGGATGTAGAGTGATGTCATAGGGGATGTAGAGTGATGTCATAGAGGATGTAGAGTGGTGTCATAGGGGATGTAGAGTGGTGTCATAGGGGATATAGACTGATGTCATAGGGGATGTAGAGTGATGTCATAGGGGACGTAGAGTGGTGTCATAGGGGATATAGACTGATGTCATAGGGGATGTAGAGTGATGTCATAGGGGACGTAGAGTGGTGTCATAGGGGATATAGACTGATGTCATAGGGGATGTAGAGTGATGTCATAGGGGATATAGACTGATGTCATAGGGGATGTAGAGTGATGTCATAGGGGATGTAGAGTGATGTCATAGGGGATGTAGAGTGATGTCCTAGAGGACGTAGAGTGATGTCATAGGGGATGTAGAGTGATGTCATAGGGGATGTAGACTGATGTCATAGGGGATGTAGAGTGATGTCATAGGGGATGTAGACTGATGTCATAGAGGATGTAGAGTGATGTCATAGGGGATGTAGACTGATGTCATAGGGGATGTAGAGTGATGTCATAGGGGATGTAGACTGATGTCATAGGGGATGTAGAGTGGTGTCATAGGGGATGTAGAGTGATGTCATAGGGGATGTAGAGTGATGTCATAGGGGATGTAGAGTGATGTCATAGGGGATGTAGAGTGATGTCATAGAGGATGTAGAGTGATGTCATAGGGGATGTAGACTGATGTCATAGGGGACGTAGAGTGATGTCATAGGGGATGTAGAGTGATGTCATAGGGGATGTAGAGTGGTGTCATAGGGGATGTAGACTGATGTCATAGGGGATGTAGAGTGATGTCATAGGGGATGTAGAGTGATGTCATAGGGGATGTAGAGTGATGTCATAGGGGACGTAGAGTGATGTCATAGGGGATGTAGACTGATGTCATAGGGGATGTAGAGTGATGTCATAGGGGATGTAGAGTGGTGTCATAGGGGATATAGACTGATGTCATAGGGGATGTAGAGTGATGTCATAGGGGATGTAGAGTGATGTCATAGGGGATGTAGAGTGGTGTCATAGGGGATGTAGACTGATGTCATAGGGGATGTAGAGTGATGTCATTAGTTATGTAGAGTGGTGTCATAGGGGATGTAGAGTGATGTCATAGGGGATGTAGAGTGGTGTCATAGGGGATGTAGAGTGATGTCATAGGGGATGTAGAGTGATGTCATAGAGGATGTAGACTGATGTCATAGGGGACGTAGTGATGTCATAGGGGACGCAGAGTGATGTCATAGGGGACGTAGAGTGATGTCATAGGGGATGTAGAGTGATGGGACACTATGAGATATACAGAAATCTGTCATTCATCTGGAAGGAGAAGTTGCGGTAGTTGGTCAGTCGGGGGATGGGCACATGGAGGGTGATACTCTCAGGTGTGGGGAGTTCCATGGAAGGGGGCATGTGACAGAAGCCACTATCACTGTGTGTTTTGGAAGGGACGGTGGGCCGGCCTCTTACCCACAGATTATGGGGCAGAAGAGACTGGAGCCCCGGGACAAGCTGGCATTGAGATAATGTAATGCTCCATCCCTTCTCCCCATCCCCCCTCTTGTTGCTGTGATTCCTCGTGTTGGGTCACAATGGTCTGGACTGGAGACGTCTCTCCGCAGGGGATGTGTATTCAGGGGCTGCCTGCTTATCATAATCCCTTTATGTTTATCTGTAGTCTGATTCAATGTACAAGTGTTCCATTCCCATTGGTTGTTCCTTGTCCCCTCCCCTCTATGACAAGGCTAAGGGGAGTGTCCCTAACTGTGTGTAAAAGTTGTGTGTCTTGTATTTAATAAACAGTTTTATGTTCTGCATGTTTAACACTCAACACCTGCGTGGCTTGTCTGGTGATTGAGGGGTTAAGGGCCGGTTATGGGGAGTGTGCCGGCTGCGGTGCGTTTGGAGGACAGGAGACGCGGGTCTGGCGGAGGTGCCCACCTGGGGTATCCGAGATCCGTCACACTGTAGATAGAGGAGTTGTGATTGGAGGAGGACGAGGCTTGATGGACAATGTTTGTCTCCTAGAAAACTCCGCTCAGAGGGAAGTGCTGATTCTGGAGGATCACAGAGTCACCCAACGATTCCCGAGGAGCCACCAAACACGTCGGGGCCACCGAGAGGTCCCAAGAGACGTCATGTAAGGAGAGAGATCTTTTCCTCTACTCCTCTGTTCCTCTATTCCTCTACTCCTCGATTCCTCTACTTCTCTATTCCTCGATTCCTCTACTCCTCGATTCCTCTACTCCTCTATTCCTCTACTCCTCTACTCCTCTATTCCTCTATTCCTCTACTCCTCGATTCCTCTACTCCTCGATTCCTCTACTACTCTACTCCTCTATTCCTCTACTCCTCTGTTCCTCTATTCCTCTATTCCTCTACTCCTCTATTCCTCTACTCCTCTATTCCTCTACTCCCCTACTCATCTATTCCCCTATTCCTCTACTCATCTACTCATCTACTCCTCTATTCCTCTATTCCTCTATTCCTCTATTCCTCTACTCCTCTACTTCTCTATTCCTCGATTCCTCTACTCCTCGATTCCTCTACTACTCTACTCATCTATTCCTCTACTCCTCTACTCCTCTATTCCTCTACTCCTCTGTTCCTCTATTCCTCTATTCCTCTACTCCTCTATTCCTCTACTCCTCTGTTCCTCTATTCCTCTACTCCTCTATTCCTCTACTCCTCTGTTCCTCTATTCCTCCATTCCTCTTTTCCTCTACTCCCCTACTCATCTATTCCTCTACTCCCCTATTCCTCTACTCATCTACTCATCTACTCCTCTATTCCTCTATTCCTCTACTCCTCTATTCCTCTACTCCTCTATTCCTCTACTCTATTCCTCTATTCCTCTATTCCTCTACTCCTCTATTCCTCTACTCCTCTGTTCCTCTATTCCTCTACTCCCCTACTCATCTATTCCTCTACTCCCCTACTCATCTATTCCTCTCTTCCTCTATTCCTCTACTCCCCTATTCCTCTACTCATCTACTCATCTACTCCTCTATTCCTCTACTCCTCTATTCCTCTACTCCTCTATTCCTCTACTCCTCTATTCCTCTATTCCTCTACTCCTCTATTCCTCTACTCCTCTGTTCCTCTATTCCTCTATTCCTCTTTTCCTCTATTCCTCTACTCCCCTACTCATCTATTCCTCTCTTCCTCTATTCCTCTACTCCCCTATTCCTCTACTCATCTACTCATCTACTCCTCTATTCCTCTACTCCTCTATTCCTCTATTCCTCTTTTCCTCTCTTCCTCTACTCCTCTATTCCTCTACTCCTCTATTCCTCTACTCATCTATTCCTCTATTCCTCTTTTCCTCTATTCCTCTACTCCTCTATTCCTCTACTCCTCTATTCCTCTACTCCTCTATTCCTCTTTTCCTCTATTCCTCTACTCATCTATTCCTCTACTCCTCTGTTCATCTATTCCTTTACTCCTCTATTCCTCTACTCCTCTATTCCTCTATTCCTCTACTCCTCTATTCCTCTTTTCCTCTATTCCTCTACTCATCTATTCCTCTACTCCTCTGTTCATCTATTCCTCTACTCCTCTATTCCTCTATTCCTCTACTCATCTATTCATTGAATATACAGCTTCATAACTAAGCTCCATTTCATGCTGAATAAACTCAATTATTAACCACCGGAAGGATTTGTCCTCTTAATGGCCGGGGCCATTTTTTGCGATTTGGCACTGCGTCGCTTTGACTGACAATTGCGCGGTCGTGCGACGCTGTACCCGAATAAAAGTGACGTCCTTTTTCCCCACAAATAGAGCTTTCTTTTGGTGGTATTTGATCCATTCTGCGGTTTTTATTTTTTGCGCTATAAACAAAAATAAAGCGACAATTCTGAAAAACAAAACAATATTTTTATCTTTTTGCTCCAATAAAAATTCGTCCTCAGTTTAGGGCGATATTTATTTCTATTCTTCTTCTACATGTTGTGGGGGAAATAAAATGGCCGTCCGCGTTTATTGATTGGTTATAAAAGTTTTCTTGTCTACAAAATAGGGGAAAGATTTCTGATTTTATTTTACTAGTAATGGCGGCGATCTGCGATTTTTAGCGGGACTGCGACATTGCGGCGGGCAGATCGGACACTTTTGACACATTTTTGGGATCATTCACATTAATACAGCGATCAGAGCTATAAAATGCACTGATTACTGTATAAATGTGACTGGCAGGGAAGGGGTTACCACTAGGGGTTCAATGTGTTCCCTGGGAGGTGTTCTAACTGTGGGGGGAGGGGACTGACTGGAGGAGGAGGCAGATCGCTGTTCCTGATCACTCTCCTCTCCTGTCAGAACGGGGATCTGTCTTGTTTACATTGATAGATCCCCATTCTGGCTCTCTGTGGAGCGATCGCCGGCGCACATCACGGCCACGCCCATCAATTTTACAAATGTGTTCCCTGTACAGGTCACCGTGCTGAGAGAAGATTCCGGAGATCCAGAAGAAGCAACACGGAAGAGAATGAGAGTCACCGATCCGTATGTACATCCTTCGTATCTGCCCCTCCCCCACAAGGTCAGGGCCCCTCCCACACAAGGTCAGCTACATTTATCAGGGCCCCTCCCCCACAAGGTCAGGGCCCCTCCCCCACAAGGTCAGGGCCCCTCCCCCACAAGGTCAGGGCCCCTCCCCCACAAGGTCAGGGCCCCTCCCACACAAGGTCAGGGCCCCTCCCCCACAAGGTCAGGGCCCCTCCCACACAAGGTCAGCTACATTTATCAGGGCCCCTCCCCCACAAGGTCAGGGCCCCTCCCCCACAAGGTCAGGGCCCCTCCCCCACAAGGTCAGCTACATTTATCAGGGCCCCTCCCCCACAAGGTCAGGGCCCCTCCCCCACAAGGTCAGGGCCCCTCCCCCACAAGGTCAGGGCCCCTCCCACACAAGGTCAGCTACATTATCAGGGCCCCTCCCCCACAAGGTCAGGGACCCTCCCCCACAAGGTCAGCTACATTTATCAGGGCCCCTCCCCCACAAGGTCAGCTACATTATCAGGGCCCCTCCCCCACAAGGTCAGGGACCCTCCCCCACAAGGTCAGCTACATTATCAGGGCCCCTCCCCCACAAGGTCAACTACATTATCAGGGCCCCTCCCCCACATGGTCAGGGACCCTCCCCCACAAGGGCAGCTACATTATCAGGGCCCCTCCCCCACAAGGTCAGCTACATTTATCATGGACCCTCCCCCACAAGGTCAGCTACATTATCAGGGCCCCTCCCCCACAAGGTCAGCTACATTTATCATGGACCCTCCCCCACAAGATCAGCTACATTTATCAGGGCCCCTCCCCCACTAGGTCAGTCAGATTGAGGGGGAGACCCCACATCTACTGCTTTGGCTAACTGTTGGGGAGGGAGGGGGACCGCCGCCTCTCCTGGACTGCGGAGCTGCTGCTGAGGAGATGAGCCGGTTGTTCCTTCTCTCTAACCCTCATCCAGCTTCTGGGACGACATTTCTCTAGGAACCGTCCCCCAGATTTCACTGCCGCTGGGGGAGGAGCCGGCCTCTCCATCTCCCGAGTCCCTACACTGCCGCTGGGGGGAGGAGCCGGCCGCTCCATCTCCCGAGTCCCTACACTGCCGCTGGGGGGAGGAGCCGGCCGCTCCATCTCCCGAGTCCCTACACTGCCACTGGGGGAGGAGCCGGCCGCTCCATCTCCCGAGTCCCTACACTGCCACTGGGGGAGGAGCCGGCCGCTCCATCTCCCGAGTCCCTACACTGCCACTGGGGGAGGAGCCGGCCACTCCATCTCCCGAGTCCCTACACTGCCGCTGGGGGAGGAGCCGGCCGCTCCTCGCAATCCTCCCCTCGGCCTCCCACTGTTCTGAGTAATCTGTCTTTCTCCCATTGGGTGTCTCCTAGGTGTGAATTCCCATTGAGTCACCTATTGTTCCCGTCTGTCTGCCAGTCCTCCTGATGGGATCTTGTGATGTTTGGGGTAATATTCCGTTTTATGGTTCATGTGGCGACCGACCTACTTTTCTGTTCAATCCTATCTGTATTCGATGTTTGGGGTAACAGGTCCGACAGAAGACGGGTTCCTCCATCCGCGCAGAGACGGGTTCCTCCATCCGCGCAGAGACGGGTTCCTCCATCCGCGCAGAGACGGGTTCCTCCATCCGCGCAGAGACGGGTTCCTCCATCCGCGCAGAGATGGGTTCCTCCATCCGGGCAGAGACGGGTTTCTTCTGTCGGGCCCCAGGCCACCATAGCCAAAGTCTTCTGTCGGGCCCCAGGCCACCATAGCCAAAGTCTTCTGTCGGACCCCAGGCCACCATAGCCAAAGTCTTCTTTTGGATCCCAGGCCACCATAGCCAAAGTCTTCTTTCGGATCCCAGGCCACCATAGCCAAAGTCTTCTTTCGGACCCCAGGCCACCATAGCCAAAGTCTTCTGTCGGGCCCCAGGCCACCATAGAAAAAGTCTTCTTTCGGACCCCAGGCCACCATAGCCAAAGTCTTCTGTCGGACCCCAGGCCACCATAGCCAAAGTCTTCTGTCGGGCCCCAGGCCACCTTAGCCAAAGTCTTCTGTCGGGCCCCAGGCCACCATAGCCAAAGTCTTCTTTCAAACCCCAGGCCACCATAGCCAAAGTCTTCTGTCGGGCCCCAGGCCACCATAGCCAAAGTCTTCTTTCGGACCCCAGGCCACCATAGCCAAAGTCTTCTGTCGGGCCCCAGGCCACCATAGAAAAAGTCTTCTTTCGGACCCCAGGCCACCATAGCCAAAGTCTTCTGTCGGACCCCAGGCCACCATAGCCAAAGTCTTCTGTCGGGCCCCAGGCCACCTTAGCCAAAGTCTTCTGTCGGGCCCCAGGCCACCATAGCCAAAGTCTTCTTTCGGACCCCAGGCCACCATAGCCAAAGTCTTCTGTCGGGCCCCAGGCCACCATAGCCAAAGTCTTTTGTCGGGCCCCAGGCCACCTTAGCCAAAGTCTTCTTTCGGACCCCAGGCCACCATAGCCAAAGTCTTCTGTCGGACCCCAGGCCACCATAGCCAAAGTCTTCTGTCGGACCCCAGGCCACCATAGCCAAAGTCTTCTTTCGGATCCCAGGCCACCATAGCCAAAGTCTTCTTTCGGACCCCAGGCCACCATAGCCAAAGTCTTCTTTCGGACCCCAGGCCACCATAGCCAAAGTCTTCTTTCGGACCCCAGGCCACCATAGCCAAAGTCTTCTGTCGGGCCCCAGGCCACCATAGCCAAAGTCTTCTGTCGGGCCCCAGGCCACCATAGCCAAAGTCTTTTGTCGGGCCCCAGGCCACCTTAGCCAAAGTCTTCTTTCGGACCCCAGGCCACCATAGCCAAAGTCTTCTGTCGGGCCCCAGGCCACCATAGCCAAAGTCTTCTGTCGGGCCCCAGGCCACCATAGCCAAAGTCTTCTGTCGGGCCCCAGGCCACCATAGCCAAAGTCTTCTTTCGGACCCCAGGCCACCATAGCCAAAGTGTTCTGTCGGGCCCCAGGCCACCATAGCCAAAGTCTTCTGTCGGGCCCCAGGTCACCATAGCCAAAGTCTTCTGTCGGGCCCCAGGCCACCATAGCCAAAGTCTTCTGTCGGGCCCCAGGTCACCATAGCCAAAGTCTTCTGTCGGGCCCCAGGCCACCATAGCCAAAGTCTTTTTTCGGGCCCCAGGCCACCATAGCCAAAGTCTTCTGTCGGACCCCAGGCCACCATAGCCAAAGTCTTCTGTCGGGCCCCAGGCCACCTTAGCCAAAGTCTTCTGTCGGGCCCCAGGCCACCATAGCCAAAGTCTTCTTTCGGACCCCAGGCCACCATAGCCAAAGTCTTCTGTCGGGCCCCAGGCCACCATAGCCAAAGTCTTCTTTCGGACCCCAGGCCACCATAGCCAAAGTCTTCTGTCGGGCCCCAGGTCACCATAGCCAAAGTCTTCTGTCGGGCCCCAGGCCACCATAGCCAAAGTCTTCTGTCGGACCTGTTACCCCAAACATCGAACACAGATAGGATTGAACAGAAAAGTAGGTCGGTCGCCACATGAACCATAAAACGGAATATTACCCCAAACATCACAAGATCCCATCAGGAGGACTGGCAGACAGACGGGAACAATAGGTGACTCAATGGGAATTCACACCTAGGAGGCACCCAATGGGAGAAAGACAGATTACTCAGAACAGTGGGAGGCCGAGGGGAGGAATATCGGGGGAGGGTCAGGGATTATTGGGGGAGGGTCAGTGATTATCGGGGGATGGTCAGGGATGATTGGGGGATGGTAAGTTTTGACATCGGGGGATGGTCAGGGATTATCGGGGGATGGTCAGGGGTTATCGGGGGATGATAAGTGTTGACATCGGGGGATGGTCAGGGTTGATATTAGACAATGGTCAGGGATTATTGGGGGATGGTAAGTGTTGATATCGGGGGATGGTCAGGGATTATTGGGGGATGGTCAGGGATTATCGGGGGATGGTAAGTGTTAATATTGGGGGATGGTCAGGGATTATCGGGGGATGGTAAGTGTTGACATCGGGGGATGGTCAGGGATTATTGGGGGATGGTCAGGGATTATTGGGGGATGGTAAGTGTTGACATCGGGGGATGGTCAGGGATTATTGGGGGATGGTCAGGGATTATAGGGGGATGGTAAGTGTTGACATTGGGGGATGGTCAGGGATTATTGGGGGATGGTAAGTTTTGACATCGGGGGATGGTCAGTGATTATCGGGGGATGGTCAGGGTTGACATCGGGGGATGGTCAGTGATTATCGGGGGATGGTCAGGGATGATTGGGGGATGGTAAGTGTTTGACATCGGGGGATGGTCAGTGATTATCGGGGGATGGTCAGTGATGATCGGGGGATGGTCAGTGATTATCGGGGGATGGTCAGGGATTATTGGGGGATGGTCAGGGATTATCGGGGGATGGTCAGGGATTATCGGGGGATGGTCAGGGATTATTGGGGGATGGTCAGGGATTATCGGGGGATGGTCAGTGATTATCGGGGGATGGTCAGGGTTGATATTGGCCGATGGTTGGGGATTATCGGGGGATGGTCAGGGTTGATATCGGGGGATGGTCAGTGATTATCGGGGGATGGTCAGGGTTGATATTGGCCGATGGTTGGGGTGGCTCACAGGTGGAGATCTGCCCTTTATTTGATTGGGTCGTAGTTCTCCTTGGTCGGGGCTCCCAATGAAAATGTCTCTTTCATGAGTTCTCATTGACTTTTTAGAGTTGAAGAAAAGAAGTCGGAGCCGCAATCACAGGCCGATAATGGAGCCGGGTGGAGATGTGTCGTTCTATGACCTGCCGGCAGAGCAATGTTGGGTGGAATGCCGTATTCTCCACAGTGAAGATCTGCTCACACCTGGGACTGTCCCCCGGGGGGCGCTGTTACTCTTCTGTGATTGGACGCTGGGTGTATATAAATGACGGCTGTATCTAGTGCTGATTGGGTCCCTTGTGGTGGATCTTTTATCTGTAAAATATTATAATAAAATTCTGTCAGACATTTCGGGGTCTTTGTTTTCTCTTCCTTTCATGGACGGACACGGCCTTAATCTTAACATAGTGGGAAATAGCCCATCTGTAGGAGTGACTGGGCAGAAACTTGAAAGCCGAACCGCCCCGCCCAGGGTGCGGTCCTACTGGCTATATCCTCTCAGCCTGCAGCAAGCAGGTCAGTTTTTTCTGCCTAGTCTAGGAGAAGACATGGCTCTCTTCAGGCCCAGGGTGCGGTCCTACTGACTATATCCTCTCAGCCTGCAGCAAGCAGGTCAGTTTTTTCTGCCTAGTCTAGGAGAAGACATGGCTCTCTTGAGGCCCAGGGTGCGGTCCTACTGACTATATCCTCTCAGCCTGCACCAAGCAGGTCAGTTTTTTTTCTGCCTAGTCTAGGAGAAGACATGGCTCCCTTCAGGCCCAGGGTGCGGTCCTACTGACTATATCCTCTCAGCCTGCACCAAGCCGTTCAGTTTTTTTCTGCCTAGTCTAGGAGAAGACATGGCTCTCTTCAGGCCCAGGGTGCGGTCCTACTGGCTATATCCTCTCAGCCTGCACCAAGCAGGTCAGCTTTTTCTGCCTAGTCTAGGAGAAGACATGGCTCCCTTCAGGCCCAGGGTGCGGTCCTACTGGCTATATCCTCTCAGCCTGCACCAAGCAGTTCAGTTTTTTTCTGCCTAGTCTAGGAGAAGACATGGCTCCCTTCAGGCCCAGGGTGCGGTCCTACTGACTATATCCTCTCAGCCTGCAGCAAGCAGGTCAGTTTTTTTCTGCCTAGTCTAGGAGAAGACATGGCTCTCTTCAGGCCCAGGGTGCGGTCCTACTGACTATATCCTCTCAGCCTGCAGCAAGCAGGTCAGTTTTTTCTGCCTAGTCTAGGAGAAGACATGGCTCTCTTGAGGCCCAGGGTGCGGTCCTACTGACTATATCCTCTCAGCCTGCACCAAGCAGGTCAGTTTTTTTTCTGCCTAGTCTAGGAGAAGACATGGCTCCCTTCAGGCCCAGGGTGCGGTCCTACTCACTATATCCTCTCAGCCTGCACCAAGCAGGTCAGTTTTTTTCTGCCTAGTCTAGGAGAAGACATGGCTCCCTTCAGGCCCAGGGTGCGGTCCTACTGACTATATCCTCTCAGCCTGCACCAAGCCGTTCAGTTTTTTTCTGCCTAGTCTAGGAGAAGACATGGCTCCCTTCAGGCCCAGGGTGCGGTCCTACTCACTATATCCTCTCAGCCTGCACCAAGCAGGTCAGTTTTTTTCTGCCTAGTCTAGGAGAAGACATGGCTCCCTTCAGGCCCAGGGTGCGGTCCTACTGGCTATATCCTCTCAGCCTGCACCAAGCAGGTCAGCTTTTTCTGCCTAGTCTAGGAGAAGACATGGCTCCCTTCAGGCCCAGGGTGCGGTCCTACTGGCTATATCCTCTCAGCCTGCACCAAGCAGTTCAGTTTTTTTCTGCCTAGTCTAGGAGAAGACATGGCTCTCTTCAGGCCCAGGGTGCGGTCCTACTCACTATATCCTCTCAGCCTGCACCAAGCAGGTCAGTTTTTTTCTGCCTAGTCTAGGAGAAGACATGGCTCTCTTCAGGCCCAGGGTGCGGTCCTACTCACTATATCCTCTCAGCCTGCACCAAGCAGGTCAGTTTTTTTCTGCCTAGTCTAGGAGAAGACATGGCTCTCTTCAGGCCCAGGGTGCGGTCCTACTGGCTATATCCTCTCAGCCTGCACCAAGCAGGTCAGTTTTTTTCTGCCTAGTCTAGGAGAAGACATGGCTCCCTTCAGGCCCAGGGTGCGGTCCTACTGACTATATCCTCTCAGCCTGCACCAAGCAGGTCAGTTTTTTTCTGCCTAGTCTAGGAGAAGACATGGCTCTCTTCAGGCCCAGGGTGCGGTCCTACTGGCTATATCCTCTCAGCCTGCACCAAGCCGTTCAGTTTTTTTCTGCCTAGTCTAGGAGAAGACATGGCTCTCTTGAGGCCCAGGGTGCGGTCCTACTCACTATATCCTCTCAGCCTGCACTAAGCAGGTCAGTTTTTTTTCTGCCTAGTCTAGGAGAAGACATGGCTCCCTTCAGGCCCAGGGTGCGGTCCTACTGACTATATCCTCTCAGCCTGCACCAAGCCGTTCAGTTTTTTTCTGCCTAGTCTAGGAGAAGACATGGCTCTCTTCAGGCCCAGGGTGCGGTCCTACTGGCTATATCCTCTCAGCCTGCACCAAGCCGTTCAGTTTTTTTCTGCCTAGTCTAGGAGAAGACATGGCTCCCTTCAGGCCCAGGGTGCGGTCCTACTGACTATATCCTCTCAGCCTGCACCAAGCCGTTCAGTTTTTTTCTGCCTAGTCTAGGAGAAGACATGGCTCTCTTCAGGCCCAGGGTGCGGTCCTACTGACTATATCCTCTCAGCCTGCACCAAGCAGGTCAGCTTTTTCTGCCTAGTCTAGGAGAAGACATGGCTCCCTTCAGGCCCAGGGTGCGGTCCTACTGACTATATCCTCTCAGCCTGCACCAAGCTGTTCAGTTTTTTTCTGCCTAGTCTAGGAGAAGACATGGCTCTCTTCAGGCCCAGGGTGCGGTCCTACTGACTATATCCTCTCAGCCGGCACCAAACCGTTCAGTTTTTTTCTGCCTAGTCTAGGAGAAGACATGGCTCTCTTGAGGCCCAGGGTGCGGTCCTACTGGCTATATCCTCTCAGCCTGCACCAAGCAGCTCAGTTTTTTTCTGCCTAGTCTAGGAGAAGACATGGCGCCCTTCATGCCCAGAGTGCGGTCCTACTGGCTATATCCTCTCAGCCTGCACCAAGCAGGTCAGTTTTTTTCTGCCTAGTCTAGGAGAAGACATGGCTCCCTTCAGGCCCAGGGTGCGGTCCTACTGACTATATCCTCTCAGCCTGCACCAAGCTGTTCAGTCTTTTTCTGCCTAGTCTAGGAGAAGACATGGCGCCCTTCATGCCCAGAGTGCGGTCCTACTGGCTATATCCTCTCAGCCTGCACCAAGCAGGTCAGTTTTTTTCTGCCTAGTCTAGGAGAAGACATGGCTCCCTTCAGGCCCAGGGTGCGGTCCTACTGACTATATCCTCTCAGCCTGCACCAAGCTGTTCAGTCTTTTTCTGCCTAGTCTAGGAGAAGACATGGCTCCCTTCAGGCCCAGGGTGCGGTCCTACTGGCTATATCCTCTCAGCCTGCACTAAGCAGGTCAGTTTTTTTCTGCCTAGTCTAGGAGAAGACATGGCTCCCTTCAGGCCCAGGGTGCGGTCCTACTGACTATATCCTCTCAGCCTGCACCAAGCTGTTCAGTTTTTTTCTGCCTAGTCTAGGAGAAGACATGGCTCTCTTCAGGCCCAGGGTGCGGTCCTACTGGCTATATCCTCTCAGCCTGCACCAAGCAGGTCAGTTTTTTTCTGCCTAGTCTAGGAGAAGACATGGCTCTCTTCAGGCCCAGGGTGCGGTCCTACTGACTATATCCTCTCAGCCTGCACTAAGCAGGTCAGTTTTTTTCTGCCTAGTCTAGGAGAAGACATGGCTCTCTTCAGGCCCAGGGTGCGGTCCTACTGACTATATCCTCTCAGCCTGCACCAAGCTGTTCAGTTTTTTTCTGCCTAGTCTAGGAGAAGACATGGCTCCCTTCAGGCCCAGGGTGCGGTCCTACTGGCTATATCCGCTCAGCCGGCACCAAGCTGTTCAGTTTTTTTCTGCCTAGTCTAGGAGAAGACATGGCTCCCTTCAGGCCCAGGGTGCGGTCCTACTGGCTATATCCTCTCAGCCTGCACCAAGCCGTTCAGTTTTTTTCTGCCTAGTCTAGGAGAAGACATGGCTCCCTTCAGGCCCAGGGTGCGGTCCTACTGGCTATATCCTCTCAGCCGGCACCAAGCTGTTCAGTTTTTTTCTGCCTAGTCTAGGAGAAGACATGGCTCCCTTCAGGCCCAGGGTGCGGTCCTACTGGCTATATCCTCTCAGCCTGCACCAAGCCGTTCAGTTTTTTTCTGCCTAGTCTAGGAGAAGACATGGCTCCCTTCAGGCCCAGGGTGCGGTCCTACTGACTATATCCTCTCAGCCTGCACCAAGCTGTTCAGTTTTTTTCTGCCTAGTCTAGGAGAAGACATGGCTCCCTTCAGGCCCAGGGTGCGGTCCTACTGGCTATATCCTCTCAGCCGACACCAAGCCGTTCAGTTTTTTTCTGCCTAGTCTAGGAGAAGACATGGCTCCCTTCAGGCCCAGGGTGCGGTCCTACTGGCTATATCCTCTCAGCCTGCACCAAGCCGTTCAGTTTTTTTCTGCCTAGTCTAGGAGAAGACATGGCTCTCTTCAGGCCCAGGGTGCGGTCCTACTGGCTATATCCTCTCAGCCTGCACCAAGCCGTTCAGTTTTTTTCTGCCTAGTCTAGGAGAAGACATGGCTCTCTTCAGGCCCAGGGTGCGGTCCTACTGGCTATATCCTCTCAGCCTGCACCAAGCAGGTCAGTTTTTTTCTGCCTAGTCTAGGAGAAGACATGGCTCCCTTCAGGCCCAGGGTGCGGTCCTACTGGCTATATCCTCTCAGCCTGCACCAAGCAGGTCAGTTTATTTTCTGCCTAGTCTAGGAGAAGACATGGCTCTTTTAAGGCCCAGGGTGCGGTCCTACTGACTATATCCTCTCAGCCGGCACCAAGCCGTTCAGTTTTTTCTGCCTAGTCTAGGAGAAGACATGGCTCCCTTCAGGCCCAGGGTGCGGTCCTACTGGCTATATCCTCTCAGCCTGCACCAAGCCGTTCAGTTTTTTTCTGCCTAGTCTAGGAGAAGACATGGCTCCCTTCAGGCCCAGGGTGCGGTCCTACTGACTATATCCTCTCAGCCTGCACCAAGCTGTTCAGTTTTTTTCTGCCTAGTCTAGGAGAAGACATGGCTCTCTTCAGGCCCAGGGTGCGGTCCTACTGGCTATATCCTCTCAGCCTGCACCAAGCCGTTCAGTTTTTTTCTGCCTAGTCTAGGAGAAGACATGGCTCTCTTCAGGCCCAGGGTGCGGTCCTACTGGCTATATCCTCTCAGCCTGCACCAAGCAGGTCAGTTTTTTTCTGCCTAGTCTAGGAGAAGACATGGCTCCCTTCAGGCCCAGGGTGCGGTCCTACTGGCTATATCCTCTCAGCCTGCACCAAGCAGGTCAGTTTATTTTCTGCCTAGTCTAGGAGAAGACATGGCTCTTTTAAGGCCCAGGGTGCGGTCCTACTGACTATATCCTCTCAGCCGGCACCAAGCCGTTCAGTTTTTTCTGCCTAGTCTAGGAGAAGACATGGCTCTCTTCAGGCCCAGGGTGCGGTCCTACTGGCTATATCCTCTCAGCCTGCACCAAGCAGGTCAGTTTTTTTCTGCCTAGTCTAGGAGAAGACATGGCTCTCTTCAGGCCCAGGGTGCGGTCCTACTCACTATATCCTCTCAGCCTGCACTAAGCAGGTCAGTTTTTTTCTGCCTAGTCTAGGAGAAGACATGGCTCTCTTCAGGCCCAGGGTGCGGTCCTACTGACTATATCCTCTCAGCCGGCACCAAGCCGTTCAGTTTTTTCTGCCTAGTCTAGGAGAAGACATGGCTCTCTTCAGGCCCAGGGTGCGGTCCTACTGGCTATATCCTCTCAGCCTACACCAAGCAGGTCAGTTTTTTTCTGCCTAGTCTAGGAGAAGACATGGCTCTCTTCAGGCCCAGGGTGCGGTCCTACTGACTATATCCTCTCAGCCTGCACCAAGCCGTTCGTTTTTTTTTCTGCCTAGTCTAGGAGAAGACATGGCTCTCTTCAGGCCCAGGGTGCGGTCCTACTGACTATATCCTCTCAGCCTGCACCAAGCAGGTCAGTTTTTTTTCTGCCTAGTCTAGGAGAAGACATGGCTCTCTTGAGGCCCAGGGTGCGGTCCTACTGGCTATATCCTCTCAGCCTGCACCAAGCAGGTCAGTTTTTTTTCTGCCTAGTCTAGGAGAAGACATGGCTCTCTTGAGGCCCAGGGTGCGGTCCTACTGACTATATCCTCTCAGCCTGCACTAAGCAGGTCAGTTTTTTTCTGCCTAGTCTAGGAGAAGACATGGCTCTCTTCAGGCCCAGGGTGCGGTCCTACTGGCTATATCCTCTCAGCCTGCACCAAGCAGGTCAGTTTTTTTCTGCCTAGTCTAGGAGAAGACATGGCTCCCTTCAGGCCCAGGGTGCGGTCCTACTGGCTATATCCTCTCAGCCTGCACCAAGCAGGTCAGTTTTTTTCTGCCTAGTCTAGGAGAAGACATGGCTCTCTTCAGGCCCATGGCTCTCTTCAGGCCCAGGGTGCGGTCCTACTGACTATATCCTCTCAGCCTGCACCAAGCAGGTCAGTTTTTTTCTGCCTAGTCTAGGAGAAGACATGGCTCTCTTCAGGCCCAGGGCTCTCTTCAAGCCCATGGCTTTCTTGAGGCCAATGGCTCTCTTCAGGCCCATGGCTCTCTTCAGGCCCATGGCTTTCTTCAGGCCCAGGGCTCTCTTCAGGCCCAGGGCTCTCTTCAGGCCCATGGCTTTCTTCAGGCCCAGGGCTCTCTTCAGGCCCAGGGCTCTCTTCAGGCCCATGGCTTTCTTCAGGCCCAGGGCTCTCTTCAGGCCCATGGCTCTCTTCAGGCCCAGGGCTCTCTTCAGGCCCAGGGCTCTCTTCAGGCCCAGGGCTCTCTTCGGGCCCATGGCTCTCTTCGGGCCCATGGCTTTCTTCAGGCCCATGGCTCTCTTCGGGCCCATGGCTCTCTTCGGGCCCATGGCTCTCTTCAGGCCCAGGGCTCTCTTCAGGCCCATGGCTCTCTTCAGGCCCAGGGCTCTCTTCAGGCCCATGGCTCTCTTCGGGCCCATGGCTCTCTTCGGGCCCATGGCTCTCTTCGGGCCCATGGCTCTCTTCGGGCCCATGGCTCTCTTCGGGCCCAGGGCTCTCTTCAGGCCCATGGCTTTCTTCAGGCCCAGGGTGCGGTCCTACTGACTATATCCTCTCAGCCTGCACCAAGCCGTTCGGTTTTTTTTCTGCCTAGTCTAGGAGAAGACATGGCTCTCTTCAGTTGAACTGAACCACTACCTTCCATCACCATCACTGATTCGGTTTCATCAACCTAAGGTATTATGATTATTGCCCTTATTTCTCTTTGTCACTAGTTTTGGTTGGTGATTTACTAGCCACCTCTTTATTTTACATATTATTTTCTATATTATGAGTTATTTCTTTGACCACTGTTTTGTTCGCCAAACCTATTACCCTGACGTATGGCCCCTTCCAACATTTTTTACAGAAGCCTTGCAGGCTCACACTCTTCATCACACTTTTGGAACAGGCACCTATCATTTCATCTCTTGAGATCGGATCTCTGTTGCCGCCAATCTGACTCCACGTCAGCTCCCGGTGAGGCTACTACCTACCCTCCTTCAATGCCTCTTATCAACAATATTATCGCCTACCTTATTTTACCAATTGCCCTAGGTAAGATTGTTTGGACCACCTTGTTGTGCTCCCCCTCTTCCCTCTCTAGTTATGTACCCCTAACTAGTATTCTACCATCATTTATCGTTTACCATAGGTGTCCTTGGCCTCTACTTGCTCCTGATGAGTGGAAAGTATCCACGAAACGCGTCGAGATTACCCTATAGATGATATGTCACTCTAATCATGGATACTATCATGGGCATTTGAACGTTCGAATCATGTACCCTATACAATATTTTTTATGAAGTTACACCACTCTGGATACACTGCTGATCACAGTACTTATCATGTGTTACATTGTTTACTATGTTACCATTTTTAATTCTCCATGATCAATCAGTCATACTATTAATACATACCTTATACATGCAGTAGATGCACCGTCCATGATGCTTCCAGCATAAACCCACAGGAAGGGTAAGTAGCTACTACCTTGCTTTAGCAAGAAGACAGAGCTGGGCATCCCTGGAGAGGTGAGTAAAGGGCCTTACCCCCCTTCTCCCCTCCCCCCCTCCTCCTCCTTAGGCTCTGTGAGCTAGCTGCTGGGTAGGGGTTCCTCTGGGGAGCTTCACTTGGGGTGTATAATGACGTACTTTCATATCGACCTTTTCTTTGAAGGATCGATGTGGCGGCCCCATTGATTTCCGGACTACTCTATATTGGGCTATCATTATTCTTTTCTCCAACTTTTTAAGGCTATTTTTATGGTTTTGGCCCCCGGGGTTATTTCAGGAGCATTTGGGGGAGGTGCTCATACCTATGTAGGCTTTTGGAACACACAGGGCCAGATTCACAAAGAGATCCGCCGTCGTATCTCCTGATCCGCCGTCGCATCTCTGAGATCCGCCGGTCGGATCTATGCTAACCCTTAGATCCGCCAGGTGTAAGTGACTTACACCGTCGGATCTTAGGCTGCAATCTCCTGCCGGCCGCTAGGTGTCGCCTCGTTTTTTTACGCGTCAGATATGCAAATGAGGAGAACCGCCAATTCAGTAACGAACGCCCGCCCGTCGCTTTTTTTTCACGTCGTTTGCGTTCGGTTTTTCCGGCGGATAGTTAGGGGTAACTGCGGCGTTTCCTATGTTTAGTATGGTCATCGTTCCCGCTCCGAGTTTTAAATTTTATTCAGAATTACTCCGGCGGCACATGCGCATTTAAATCCGCGCGGGGACGCGCCTGATTTAAATAGTACACTCCCCCTAGCCGCAGAATTTGAATTCCGTCGGGGGAGTTACAATCCGCTGGTGCAAGTTTCGAGGTAAGTGTTTGTGAATACTGCACTAACCTCGCAAAATTGCACCGGCGGATCGTAAATCAGATAGATGACGCGGATCTAAAGATGCGCTAATGTATGTGAATCTGGCCCACAGCGTTCTAGTTGCCTCTTTATCTCAGGCGTTTCATTTGCCTTTTTCCCTCCATTATGTGTGTATTGTGCCGCACAGCAGGAGAAGACGCTGGGGGATTTTTTTCTCATATTTTCTCCTTTTGGTTATAACAACAATGGCCCAGATTCAGGTAGATCGGAGCAATATTTGCGTGGGCAAAGAGCAAATATTTTTCTCTGCGCCCACGCAAATATTGCGTTTTGCCCGCGATTCACGGAGCAGTTGCTCCGTAAATTGCGCGGGCGATATGCTAAACAGCCGGGCGTAAGGCTGCCTAATGTAAATGATCCCGCCGGGGGCGGGAATCATTTAAATTAGGCGCGCTCCCGCGCCGAGCGAACAGCGCATGCTCCGTCGGGAAACTTTCCCGACGTGCATTGCGGCAAATGACGTCGCAAGGACGTCATTTGCTTCTAAGTGAACCGTGAATGGCGTCCAGCGCCATTCACGGTTCACTTACGTAAACAACGTGAAATTTAAATTTCACGAGCGGGAAGCGCAGCTATACTTTAGCATTGGTTGCGCCTGCTATTAGCAGGAGCAGCCTTATGCTAAAGTCGCCGTACGGAAACTCCGTACCTTGCGTGCGCAGGGCACGCGCAACTTTTGTGAATCGGTGGTAGTATGCAATTTGCATACTACACGCCGATCACAAAGGCCGCGCCCCCTAGCGGCCAACGCAAGAATGCAGCCTGAGATATGAAGGCATAAGGAGGCTTATGTCTGTCAGATCCTAGGTTGCATTCGGTGTAACGAGGTTCCTGAATCAGGAGCACTCGTTACACCGGAGCAAGTAAGCACTTGCGCCGCGCAACCTATGGTTGCGCGGGCGCAAGTGCTTCTTGAATCTGGCCCAATGCCTGTAAAGATTCTACGGCCCGGATTCACACACATCGGTGCACATTTATGCCGCTGTAGCGTATCTCCTTTACACTACGCCGATGCAGCGCATAGAGGCAAGCACTGGATTCACAGACACTGGCGCACATATTTATGCCGCCATAGCGTATCTCCTGTACGATACGCCGATGCAGCGCATAGAGGCAAGCACTGGATTCACAGACACTGGCGCACATATTTATGCCGCCATAGCGTATCTCCTGTACGATACGCCGACGCAGCGCAGAGAGGCAAGCACAGAATTCACAAAGCCAATGCTGCCAAATCTGCGCTGGGTTTCCTAGGCGTAAGCCGGCGTAGGTGGAAGTGGGCGTGAGCCATGCAAATGATGGGCCGAGCGCCAGACAGATATGTATAACGAACAGTGCATGCGCCGTCCCGTGAACGCATCCCAGTGTGCATGCTCAGAATCACTTCGAAACTACTCCCTAGGATACGCCGGATCACTGCCTACGGCGTGAACGTAACCTACGCCCAGCCCTATTCACGTACTACGTAAAATACGTCGGCTTGTGTTCTCTTTGCATGGATGCTGCTGAGTTACACCTCCTTTATGGGGCAGAACTTTACGCCGGACGTATGACTTACGCGCACTGCGTCGGACGGACGTACATTCGTGAATCGGCGTATATCTCCCTCATTTGCATATGTGCATAGAAAATCAATGGGAGCGCCAAATATGTCCAGCGTAAATATGCGTCCACTCTACGCCGGCGTAGGAAAGTTACGTCGGTCGGATGAAGCCTATTTTCAGGCGTATCTTAGTTTCTGAGTCCGGCGCACAGATACGACGGCGCATATTTGCACTTACGCGGCGTATCTGGAGATTCTTCGTGAATCCGGCCCATGTGTTTTTGTCCAGCATTCACATTGGTGCAGTGCGGCGCTATTTTCCCGCACATTTATATATTGTTCTGTTACGGGTTGTGGTTCTTTTTCTATCACATTTCCTTAATAATGTTTCTTATCGCCGAGTATTTTGTCATTTTTGATGTACAGCCAAGCGATCTGTCCTTGGTTATTAGTAAGTACGCCCTATGCCTGCAATCACAACAATCTTCTGCTTTTTCCATATAATGAGAGACGCTGGGCTTTGCCTGTATGGTGTGTGCCGCTGCAGTTCCCTCCCTGGCCACATCTATGCGCCGTGCGGCTGGGAATGTGCGCCCATGTAAGCCACCAGGGGGCTCTGTCCCGTTTCCCATTTACATGGGCGATAGGCAATTACACTTCCCGGTGGCACAGGGAGCCTTCTCCCCTTTGGGAATGTGCGCCATACACCGCAATCTCTGTATTGCGATCAGAGCCGTTCGCGCATTGTGTCCCTCCGACTCCCCCTACTGGTGATGTAATCCCATTGTGTCCCTCCGACTCCCCCTACTGGTGATGTAATCCCATTGTGTCCCTCCGACTCCCCCTACTGGTGATGTAATCCCATTGTGTCCCTCCGACTCCCCCTACTGGTGATGTAATCCCATTGTGTCCTCATGACTCCCCCTACTGGTGATGTAATCCCATTGTGTCCCTCCGACTCCCCCTACTGGTGAAGTAATCCCATTGTGTCCCTCCGACTCCCCCTACTGGTGATGTAATCCCATTGTGTCCTCATGACTCCCCCTACTGGTGATGTAATCCCATTGTGTCCCTCCGACTCCCCCTACTGGTGATGTAATCCCATTGTGTCCCTCCGACTCCCCCTACTGGTGAAGTAATCCCATTGTGTCCCTCCGACTCCTCCTACTGGTGAAGTAATCCCATTGTGTCCCTCCGACTCCCCCTACTGGTGAAGTAATCCCATTGTGTCCCTCCGACTCCCCCTACTGGTGATGTAATCCCATTGTGTCCCCTCCGACTCCCCCTACTGGTGAAGTAATCCCATTGTGTCCCTCCGACTCCCCCTACTGGTGATGTAATCCCATTGTGTCCCTCCGACTCCCCCTACTGGTGAAGTAATCCCATTGTGTCCCTCAGACTCCCCCTACTGGTGAAGTAATCCCATTGTGTCCCTCCGACTCCCCCTACTGGTGAAGTAATCCCATTGTGTCCCTCAGACTCCCCCTACTGGTGAAGTAATCCCATTGTGTCCCTCCGACTCCCCCTACTGGTGAAGTAATCCCATTGTGTCCCTCCGACTCCCCCTACTGGTGAAGTAATCCCATTGTGTCCCTCCGACTCCCCCTACTGGTGATGTAATCCCATTGTGTCCCTCCGACTCCCCCTACTGGTGAAGTAATCCCATTGTGTCCCTCCGACTCCCCCTACTGGTGAAGTAATCCCATTGTGTCCCTCCGACTCCCCCTACTGGTGATGTAATCCCATTGTGTCCCTCCGACTCCCCCTACTGGTGAAGTAATCCCATTGTGTCCCTCCGACTCCCCCTACTGGTGAAGTAATCCCATTGTGTCCCTCCGACTCCCCCTACTGGTGATGTAATCCCATTGTGTCCCTCCGACTCCCCCTACTGGTGAAGTAATCCCATTGTGTCCCCTCCGACTCCCCCTACTGGTGAAGTAATCCCATTGTGTCCCTCCGACTCCCCCTACTGGTGATGTAATCCCATTGTGTCCCTCCGACTCCCCCTACTGGTGAAGTAATCCCATTGTGTCCCCTCCGACTCCCCCTACTGGTGAAGTAATCCCATTGTGTCCCTCCGACTCCCCCTACTGGTGATGTAATCCCATTGTGTCCCTCCGACTCCCCCTACTGGTGAAGTAATCCCATTGTGTCCCCTCCGACTTCCCCTACTGGTGAAGTAATCCCATTGTGTCCCTCCGACTCCCCCTACTGGTGATGTAATCCCATTGTGTCCCTCCGACTCCCCCTACTGGTGATGTAATCCCATTGTGTCCCTCCGACTCCCCCTACTGGTGATGTAATCCCATTGTGTCCTCATGACTCCCCCTACTGATGATGTAATCCCATTGTGTCCCTCCGACTCCCCCTACTGGTGAAGTAATCCCATTGTGTCCTCATGACTCCCCCTACTGGTGATGTAATCCCATTGTGTCCCTCCGACTCCCCCTACTGGTGATGTAATCCCATTGTGTCCCTCCGACTCCCCCTACTGGTGAAGTAATCCCATTGTGTCCCTCCAACTCCCCCTACTGGTGATGTAATCCCATTGTGTCCCCTCCGACTCCCCCTACTGGTGAAGTAATCCCCTTGTGTCCCTCCGACTCCCCCTACTGGCGAAGTAATCCCATTGTGTCCCTCCGACTCCCCCTACTGGCGAAGTAATCCCATTGTGTCCCCACCGACTCCCCCTACTGGTGATGTAATCCCATTGTGTCCCTCCGACTCCCCCTACTGGTGAAGTGATCCCATTGTGTCCTTCCGACTCCCCCTACTGGTGATGTAATCCCATTGTGTCCCTCCAACTCCCCCTACTGGTGATGTAATCCCATTGTGTCCCTCCGACTCCCCCTACTGGTGAAGTGATCCCATTGTGTCCCTCTGACTCC
Source organism: Rana temporaria (assembly GCF_905171775.1). Lineage (NCBI taxonomy): Eukaryota > Metazoa > Chordata > Amphibia > Anura > Ranidae > Rana > Rana temporaria. The sequence goes on along the minus strand of NC_053489.1, from coordinate 690,079,208 downwards.
CCCTACTGGTGAAGTAATCCCATTGTGTCCTCATGACTCCCCCTACTGGTGATGTAATCCCATTGTGTCCCTCCGACTCCCCCTACTGGTGAAGTAATCCCATTGTGTGTCCCTCCGACTCCCCCTACTGGTGATGTAATCCCATTGTGTCCCTCCGACTCCCCCTACTGGTGATGTAATCCCATTGTGTCCCTCCGACTCCCCCTACTGGTGAAGTAATCCCATTGTGTCCCCACCGACTCCCCCTACTGGTGAAGTAATCCCATTGTGTCCCTCCGACTCCCCCTACTGGTGAAGTAATCCCATTGTGTCCCTCCGACTCCCCCTACTGGTGATGTAATCCCATTGTGTCCCTCCGACTCCCCCTACTGGTGAAGTAATCCCATTGTGTCCCTCCGACTCCCCCTACTGGTGAAGTAATCCCATTGTGTCCCCTCCGACTCCCCCTACTGGTGAAGTAATCCCATTGTGTCCCTCCGACTCCCCCTACTGGTGAAGTAATCCCATTGTGTCCCTCTGACTCCCCCTACTGGTGAAGTAATCCCATTGTGTCCCTCCGACTCCCCCTACTGGTGAAGTAATCCCATTGTGTCCTTCCGACTCCCCCTACTGGTGATGTAATCCCATTGTGTCCCTCCGACTCCCCCTACTGGTGATGTAATCCCATTGTGTCCTCATGACTCCCCCTACTGGTGAAGTAATCCCATTGTGTCCCTCCGACTCCCCCTACTGGTGAAGTAATCCCATTGTGTCCCTCCGACTCCCCCTACTGGTGATGTAATCCCATTGTGTCCCCACCGACTCCCCCTACTGGTGATGTAATCCCATTGTGTCCCTCCGACTCCCCCTACTGGTGAAGTGATCCCATTGTGTCCCCCTGACTCCCCCTACTGGTGAAGTGATCCCATTGTGTCCCCCTGACTCCCCCTACTGGTGAAGTAATCCCATTGTGTCCCTCCGACTCCCCCTACTGGTGAAGTATTCCCATTGTGTCCCTCCGACTCCCCCTACTGGTGAAGTAATCCCATTGTGTCCCCACCGACTCCCCCTACTGGTGAAGTAATCCCATTGTGTCCCTCCGACTCCCCCTACTGGTGATGTAATCCCATTGTGTCCCTCCGACTCCCCCCTACTGGTGATGTAATCCCATTGTGTCCCTCCAACTCCCCCTACTGGTGAAGTAATCCCATTGTGTCCCTCTGACTCCCCCTACTGGTGAAGTAATCCCATTGTGTCCCCCTGACTCCCCCCTACTGGTGATGTAATCCCATTGTGTCCCTCCAACTCCCCCTACTGGTGAAGTAATCCCATTGTGTCCCTCTGACTCCCCCTACTGGTGAAGTAATCCCATTGTGTCCCCCTGACTCCCCCTACTGGTGAAGTGATCCCATTGTGTCCCTCCGACTCCCCCTACTGGTGATGTAATCCCATTGTGTCCCTCCGACTCCCCCTACTGGTGATGTAATCCCATTGTGTCCCTCCGACTCCCCCTACTGGTGAAGTAATCCCATTGTGTCCCCTCCGACTCCCCCTACTGGTGAAGTAATCCCATTGTGTCCCTCCGACTCCCCCTACTGGTGATGTAATCCCATTGTGTCCCTCCGACTCCCCCTACTGGTGATGTAATCCCATTGTGTCCCTCCGACTCCCCCTACTGGTGAAGTAATCCCATTGTGTCCCTCCGACTCCCCCTACTGGTGAAGTAATCCCATTGTGTCCCTCCGACTCCCCCTACTGGTGATGTAATCCCATTGTGTCCCTCTGACTCCCCCTACTGGTGAAGTAATCCCATTGTGTCCCCTCCGACTCCCCCTACTGGTGAAGTAATCCCATTGTGTCCCTCCGACTCCCCCTACTGGTGAAGTAATCCCATTGTGTCCCCTCCGACTCCCCCTACTGGTGATGTAATCCCATTGTGTCCCTCCGACTCCCCCTACTGGCGAAGTAATCCCATTGTGTCCCTCCGACTCCCCCTACTGGCGAAGTAATCCCATTGTGTCCCTCCGACTCCCCCTACTGGCGAAGTAATCCCATTGTGTCCCTCCGACTCCCCCTACTGGTGAAGTAATCCCATTGTGTCCCTCCGACTCCCCCTACTGGTGAAGTAATCCCATTGTGTCCCCTCCGACTCCCCCTACTGGTGATGTAATCCCATTGTGTCCCTCCGACTCCCCCTACTGGTGATGTAATCCCATTGTGTCCTCATGACTCCCCCTACTGGTGAAGTAATCCCATTGTGTCCTTCCGACTCCCCCTACTGGTGAAGTAATCCCATTGTGTCCCTCCGACTCCCCCTACTGGTTAGGTAATCCCATTGTGTCCCTCCGACTCCCCCTACTGGTGAAGTAATCCCATTGTGTCCTCATGACTCCCCCTACTGGTGAAGTAATCCCATTGTGTCCCTCCGACTCCCCCTACTGGTGAAGTAATCCCATTGTGTCCCTCCGACTCCCCCTACTGGTTAGGTAATCCCATTGTGTCCCTCCGACTCCCCCTACTGGTGAAGTAATCCCATTGTGTCCTCATGACTCCCCCTACTGGTGATGTAATCCCATTGTGTCCCTCCGACTCCCCCTACTGGTGAAGTAATCCCATTGTGTCCCTCCGACTCCCCCTACTGGTGAAGTAATCCCATTGTGTCCCCTCCGACTCCCCCTACTGGTGAAGTAATCCCATTGTGTCCCTCCGACTCCCCCTACTGGTGATGTAATCCCATTGTGTCCCTCCGACTCCCCCTACTGGTGAAGTAATCCCATTGTGTCCCTCCGACTCCCCCTACTGGTGAAGTAATCCCATTGTGTCCCTCCGACTCCCCCTACTGGTGAAGTAATCCCATTGTGTCCCTCCGACTCCCCCTACTGGTGATGTAATCCCATTGTGTCCCTCCGACTCCCCCTACTGGTGATGTAATCCCATTGTGTCCTCATGACTCCCCCTACTGATGATGTAATCCCATTGTGTCCCTCCGACTCCCCCTACTGGTGAAGTAATCCCATTGTGTCCTCATGACTCCCCCTACTGGTGATGTAATCCCATTGTGTCCCTCCGACTCCCCCTACTGGTGAAGTAATCCCATTATGTCCCTCCGACTCCCCCTACTGGTGAAGTAATCCCATTGTGTCCCTCCGACTCCCCCTACTGGTGATGTAATCCCATTGTGTCCCCATCGACTCCCCCTACTGGTGATGTAATCCCATTGTGTCCCTCCGACTCCCCCTACTGGTGATGTAATCCCATTGTGTCCCCATCGACTCCCCCTACTGGTGAAGTAATCCCATTGTGTCCTCATGACTCCCCCTACTGATGATGTAATCCCATTGTGTCCCTCCGACTCCCCCTACTGGTGAAGTAATCCCATTGTGTCCCTCCGACTCCCCCTACTGGTGAAGTAATCCCATTGTGTCCCTCCAACTCCCCCTACTGGTGATGTAATCCCATTGTGTCCCCTCCGACTCCCCCTACTGGTGAAGTAATCCCATTGTGTCCCTCCGACTCCCCCTACTGGTGATGTAATCCCATTGTGTGTCCCTCCGACTCCCCCTACTGGTGAAGTAATCCCATTGTGTCCCTCCGACTCCCCCTACTGGTGATGTAATCCCATTGTGTCCCTCCGACTCCCCCTACTGGTGATGTAATCCCATTGTGTCCCTCCGACTCCCCCTACTGGTGAAGTAATCCCATTGTGTCCCTCCGACTCCCCCTACTGGTGAAGTAATCCCATTGTGTCCCTCCGACTCCCCCTACTGGTGAAGTAATCCCATTGTGTCCCTCCGACTCCCCCTACTGGTGAAGTAATCCCATTGTGTCCCTCCGACTCCCCCTACTGGTGATGTAATCCCATTGTGTCCCTCCGACTCCCCCTACTGGTGATGTAATCCCATTGTGTCCTCATGACTCCCCCTACTGATGATGTAATCCCATTGTGTCCCTCCGACTCCCCCTACTGGTGAAGTAATCCCATTGTGTCCCTCCGACTCCCCCTACTGGTGAAGTAATCCCATTGTGTCCCCTCCGACTCCCCCTACTGGTGATGTAATCCCATTGTGTCCCTCCGACTCCCCCTACTGGTGATGTAATCCCATTGTGTCCCTCCGACTCCCCCAACTGGTGAAGTAATCCCATTGTGTCCCCTCCGACTCCCCCTACTGGTGAAGTAATCCCCTTGTGTCCCTCCGACTCCCCCTACTGGCGAAGTAATCCCATTGTGTCCCTCCGACTCCCCCTACTGGCGAAGTAATCCCATTGTGTCCCTCCGACTCCCCCTACTGGCGAAGTAATCCCATTGTGTCCCTCCGACTCCCCCTACTGGTGAAGTAATCCCATTGTGTCCCCACCGACTCCCCCTACTGGTGATGTAATCCCATTGTGTCCCTCCGACTCCCCCTACTGGCGAAGTAATCCCATTGTGTCCCTCCGACTCCCCCTACTGGTGAAGTAATCCCATTGTGTCCCCACCGACTCCCCCTACTGGTGATGTAATCCCATTGTGTCCCTCCGACTCCCCCTACTGGTGAAGTAATCCCATTGTGTCCCTCCGACTCCCCCAACTGGTGATGTAATCCCATTGTGTCCCCACCGACTCCCCCTACTGGTGATGTAATCCCATTGTGTCCCCATGACTCCCCCTACTGGTGAAGTAATCCCATTGTGTCCCCACCGACTCCCCCTACTGGTGATGTAATCCCATTGTGTCCCCTCCGACTCCCCCTACTGGTGAAGTGATCCCATTGTGTCCCTCCGACTCCCCCTACTGGTGATGTAATCCCATTGTGTCCCTCCAACTCCCCCTACTGGTGATGTAATCCCATTGTGTCCCTCCGACTCCCCCTACTGGTGAAGTGATCCCATTGTGTCCCTCTGACTCCCCCTACTGGTGAAGTAATCCCATTGTGTCCTCATGACTCCCCCTACTGGTGATGTAATCCCATTGTGTCCCTCCGACTCCCCCTACTGGTGAAGTAATCCCATTGTGTGTCCCTCCGACTCCCCCTACTGGTGATGTAATCCCATTGTGTCCCCTCCGACTCCCCCTACTGGTGAAGTAATCCCATTGTGTGTCCCTCCGACTCCCCCTACTGGTGAAGTAATCCCATTGTGTCCCTCTGACTCCCCCTACTGGTGAAGTAATCCCATTGTGTCCCTCCGACTCCCCCTACTGGTGATGTAATCCCATTGTGTCCCTCCGACTCCCCCTACTGGTGAAGTAATCCCATTGTGTCCCCACCGACTCCCCCTACTGGTGAAGTAATCCCATTGTGTCCCTCCGACTCCCCCTACTGGTGAAGTAATCCCATTGTGTCCCTCCGACTCCCCCTACTGGTGATGTAATCCCATTGTGTCCCTCCGACTCCCCCTACTGGTGAAGTAATCCCATTGTGTCCCTCCGACTCCCCCTACTGGTGAAGTAATCCCATTGTGTCCCCTCCGACTCCCCCTACTGGTGAAGTAATCCCATTGTGTCCCTCCGACTCCCCCTTACTGGTGAAGTAATCCCATTGTGTCCCTCTGACTCCCCCTACTGGTGAAGTAATCCCATTGTGTCCCTCCGACTCCCCCTACTGGTGAAGTAATCCCATTGTGTCCTTCCGACTCCCCCTACTGGTGATGTAATCCCATTGTGTCCCTCCGACTCCCCCTACTGGTGAAGTAATCCCATTGTGTCCCTCCGACTCCCCCTACTGGTGAAGTAATCCCATTGTGTCCCTCCGACTCCCCCTACTGGTGATGTAATCCCATTGTGTCCCTCCGACTCCCCCTACTGGTGAAGTAATCCCATTGTGTCCCTCCGACTCCCCCTACTGGTGAAGTAATCCCATTGTGTCCTCACCGACTCCCCCTACTGGTGATGTAATCCCATTGTGTCCCTCCGACTCCCCCCTACTGGTGATGTAATCCCATTGTGTCCCCACCGACTCCCCCTACTGGTGAAGTAATCCCATTGTGTCCCTCCGACTCCCCCTACTGGTGAAGTAATCCCATTGTGTCCCCTCCGGCTCCCCCTACTGGTGATGTAACCCCATTGTGTCCCTCCGACTCCCCCTACTGGTGAAGTAACCCCATTGTGTCCCTCCGACTCCCCCTACTGGTGAAGTAATCCCATTGTGTCCCTCCGACTCCCCCTACTGGTGATGTAATCCCATTGTGTCCCTCCGACTCCCCCTACTGGTGAAGTAATCCCATTGTGTCCCTCCGACTCCCCCTACTGGTGATGTAATCCCATTGTGTCCCTCCGACTCCCCCTACTGGTGATGTAATCCCATTGTGTCCCTCCGACTCCCCCTACTGGTGAAGTAATCCCATTGTGTCCCTCCGACTCCCCCTACTGGTGATGTAATCCCATTGTGTCCTCATGACTCCCCCTACTGGTGATGTAATCCCATTGTGTCCTCATGACTCCCCCTACTGGTGATGTAATCCCATTGTGTCCCTCCGACTCCCCCTACTGGTGATGTAATCCCATTGTGTCCCTCCGACTCCCCCTACTGGTGAAGTAATCCCATTGTGTCCCTCCGACTCCCCCTACTGGTGAAGTAATCCCATTGTGTCCCTCCGACTCCCCCTACTGGTGATGTAATCCCATTGTGTCCCTCCGACTCCCCCTACTGGTGATGTAATCCCATTGTGTCCCTCCGACTCCCCCTACTGGTGAAGTAATCCCATTGTGTCCCTCCGACTCCCCCTACTGGTGATGTAATCCCATTGTGTCCCTCCGACTCCCCCTACTGGTGAAGTGATCCCATTGTGTCCCTCCGACTCCCCCTACTGGTGATGTAATCCCATTGTGTCCCTCCAACTCCCCCTACTGGTGATGTAATCCCATTGTGTCCCTCCAACTCCCCCTACTGGTGAAGTAATCCCATTGTGTCCCCCCGACTCCCCCTACTGGTGAAGTAATCCCATTGTGTCCTCATGACTCCCCCTACTGGTGATGTAATCCCATTGTGTCCCTCCGACTCCCCCTACTGGTGATGTAATCCCATTGTGTCCCTCCGACTCCCCCTACTGGTGATGTAATCCCATTGTGTCCCTCCGACTCCCCCTACTGGTGATGTAATCCCATTGTGTCCTCATGACTCCCCCTACTGGTGATGTAATCCCATTGTGTCCTCATGACTCCCCCTACTGGTGATGTAATCCCATTGTGTCCCTCCGACTCCCCCTACTGGTGATGTAATCCCATTGTGTCCCTCCGACTCCTCCTACTGGTGATGTAATCCCATTGTGTCCCTCCGACTCCCCCTACTGGTGATGTAATCCCATTGTTTCCCCTCCGACTCCCCCTACTGGTGATGTAATCCCATTGTGTCCCTCCGACTCCCCCTACTGGTGATGTAATCCCATTGTGTCCCTCCGACTCCCCCTACTGGTGAAGTAATCCCATTGTGTCCTCATGACTCCCCCTACTGGTGATGTAATCCCATTGTGTCCCTCCGACTCCCCCTACTGGTGATGTAATCCCATTGTGTCCCTCCGACTCCCCCTACTGGTGAAGTAATCCCATTGTGTCCCTCCGACTCCTCCTACTGGTGATGTAATCCCATTGTGTCCCCACCGACTCCCCCTACTGGTGAAGTAATCCCATTGTGTCCCTCCGACTCCCCCTACTGGTGAAGTAATCCCATTGTGTCCCTCCGACTCCCCCTACTGGTGAAGTAATCCCATTGTGTCCCTCCGACTCCTCCTACTGGTGATGTAATCCCATTGTGTCCCCACCGACTCCCCCTACTGGTGAAGTAATCCCATTGTGTCCCTCCGACTCCCCCTACTGGTGAAGTAATCCCATTGTGTCCCTCCGACTCCCCCTACTGGTGAAGTAATCCCATTGTGTCCCTCCGACTCCCCCTACTGGTGATGTAATCCCATTGTGTCCCTCCGACTCCCCCTACTGGTGAAGTAATCCCATTGTGTCCCTCCGACTCCCCCTACTGGTGATGTAATCCCATTGTGTCCCTCCGACTCCCCCTACTGGTGAAGTAATCCCATTGTGTCCCTCCGACTCCCCCTACTGGTGATGTAATCCCATTGTGTCCCTCCAACTCCCCCTACTGGTGAAGTAATCCCATTGTGTCCCTCCAACTCCCCCTACTGGTGAAGTAATCCCATTGTGTCCCTCCAACTCCCCCTACTGGTGAAGTAATCCCATTGTGTCCCTCCGACTCCCCCTACTGGTGAAGTAATCCCATTGTGTCCCCTCCGACTCCCCCTACTGGTGAAGTAATCCCATTGTGTCCCTCCGACTCCCCCTACTGGTGAAGTAATCCCATTGTGTCCTCATGACTCCCCCTACTGGTGATGTAATCCCATTGTGTCCCTCCGACTCCCCCTACTGGTGAAGTAATCCCATTGTGTCCCTCCGACTCCCCCTACTGGTGAAGTAATCCCATTGTGTCCCTCCGACTCCCCCTACTGGTGAAGTAATCCCATTGTGTCCTCATGACTCCCCCTACTGGTGAAGTAATCCCATTGTGTCCCTCCGACTCCCCCTACTGGTGATGTAATCCCATTGTGTCCTCATGACCCCCCCTACTGGTGAAGTAATCCCATTGTGTCCCTCCGACTCCCCCTACTGGTGATGTAATCCCATTGTGTCCCCTCCGACTCCCCCTACTGGTGATGTAATCCCATTGTGTCCCCTCCGACTCCCCCTACTGGTGATGTAATCCCATTGTGTCCCTCCGACTCCCCCTACTGGTGAAGTAATCCCATTGTGTCCTCATGACTCCCCCTACTGGTGATGTAATCCCATTGTGTCCCCACCGACTCCCCCTACTGGTGATGTAATCCCATTGTGTCCCTCCGACTCCCCCTACTGGTGAAGTAATCCCATTGTGTCCCTCCGACTCCCCCTACTGGTGAAGTAATCCCATTGTGTCCCTCCGACTCCCCCTACTGGTGATGTAATCCCATTGTGTCCCTCCGACTCCCCCTACTGGTGATGTAATCCCATTGTGTCCCTCCGACTCCCCCTACTGGTGATGTAATCCCATTGTGTCCCTCCGACTCCCCCTACTGGTAAAGTAATCCCATTGTGTCCCTCCGACTCCCCCTACTGGTGATGTAATCCCATTGTGTCCCTCCGACTCCCCCTACTGGTAAAGTAATCCCATTGTGTCCCTCCGACTCCCCCTACTGGTGATGTAATCCCATTGTGTCCCCTCCGACTCCCCCTACTGGTGAAGTAATCCCATTGTGTCCCTCCGACTCCCCCTACTGGTGATGTAATCCCATTGTGTCCCTCCGACTCCCCCTACTGGTGAAGTAATCCCATTGTGTCCCCTCCGACTCCCCCTACTGGTGAAGTAATCCCATTGTGTCCCTCCGACTCCCCCTACTGGTGATGTAATCCCATTGTGTCCCTCCGACTCCCCCTACTGGTGAAGTAATCCCATTGTGTCCCCTCCGACTCCCCCTACTGGTGAAGTAATCCCATTGTGTCCCCTCCGACTCCCCCTACTGGTGATGTAATCCCATTGTGTCCCTCCGACTCCCCCTACTGGTGAAGTAATCCCATTGTGTCCCTCCGACTCCCCCTACTGGTGATGTAATCCCATTGTGTCCCTCCGACTCCCCCTACTGGTGAAGTAATCCCATTGTGTCCCCTCCGACTCCCCCTACTGGTGAAGTAATCCCATTGTGTCCCCTCCGACTCCCCCTACTGGTGATGTAATCCCATTGTGTCCCTCCGACTCCCCCTACTGGTGATGTAATCCCATTGTGTCCCTCCGACTCCCCCTACTGGTGATGTAATCCCATTGTGTCCTCATGACTCCCCCTACTGGTGATGTAATCCCATTGTGTCCCTCCGACTCCCCCTACTGGTGAAGTAATCCCATTGTGTCCCTCCGACTCCCCCTACTGGTGAAGTAATCCCATTGTGTCCCTCCGACTCCCCCTACTGATGATGTAATCCCATTGTGTCCCTCCGACTCCCCCTACTGGTGAAGTAATCCCATTGTGTCCTCATGACTCCCCCTACTGGTGATGTAATCCCATTGTGTCCCTCCGACTCCCCCTACTGGTGATGTAATCCCATTGTGTCCCTCCGACTCCCCCTACTGGTGAAGTAATCCCATTGTTTCCCTCCGACTCCCCCTACTGGTGATGTAATCCCATTGTGTCCCCATCGACTCCCCCTACTGGTGATGTAATCCCATTGTGTCCCTCCGACTCCCCCTACTGGTGATGTAATCCCATTGTGTCCCCATCGACTCCCCCTACTGGTGAAGTAATCCCATTGTGTCCTCATGACTCCCCCTACTGATGATGTAATCCCATTGTGTCCCTCCGACTCCCCCTACTGGTGAAGTAATCCCATTGTGTCCCTCCGACTCCCCCTACTGGTGAAGTAATCCCATTGTGTCCCTCTGACTCCCCCTACTGGTGAAGTAATCCCATTGTGTCCCTCCGACTCCCCCTACTGGTGATGTAATCCCATTGTGTCCCTCCGACTCCCCCTACTGGTGATGTAATCCCATTGTGTCCCCACCGACTCCCCCTACTGGTGAAGTAATCCCATTGTGTCCCTCCGACTCCCCCTACTGGTGATGTAATCCCATTGTGTCCCTCCGACTCCCCCTACTGGTGATGTAATCCCATTGTGTCCCTCCGACTCCCCCTACTGGTGATGTAATCCCATTGTGTCCCACCGACTCCCCCTACTGGTGAAGTAATCCCATTGTGTCCCTCCGACTCCCCCTACTGGTGAAGTAATCCCATTGTGTCCCTCCGACTCCCCCTACTGGTGATGTAATCCCATTGTGTCCTCATGACTCCCCCTACTGGTGATGTAATCCCATTGTGTCCTCATGACTCCCCCTACTGGTGAAGTAATCCCATTGTGTCCCTCCGACTCCCCCTACTGGTGAAGTAATCCCATTGTGTCCCCTCCGACTCCCCCTACTGGTGATGTAATCCCATTGTGTCCCTCCGACTCCCCCTACTGGTGATGTAATCCCATTGTGTCCCTCCGACTCCCCCAACTGGTGAAGTAATCCCATTGTGTCCCCTCCGACTCCCCCTACTGGTGAAGTAATCCCCTTGTGTCCCTCCGACTCCCCCTACTGGCGAAGTAATCCCATTGTGTCCCTCCGACTCCCCCTACTGGCGAAGTAATCCCATTGTGTCCCTCCGACTCCCCCTACTGGTGAAGTGATCCCATTGTGTCCTTCCGACTCCCCCTACTGGTGATGTAATCCCATTGTGTCCCTCCAACTCCCCCTACTGGTGATGTAATCCCATTGTGTCCCTCCGACTCCCCCTACTGGTGAAGTAATCCCATTATGTCCCTCCGACTCCCCCTACTGGTGATGAAATCCCATTGTGTCCCTCCGACTCCCCCCTACTGGTGATGTAATCCCATTGTGTCCCTCCGACTCCCCCTACTGGTGAAGTAATCCCATTGT